>NC_084617.1:40834448-40859448 GCF_033978795.1 Nerophis ophidion
TTATACTGTAAATCTTACAAATGTTGCTTGGAGTGATGAATGAAAAATCCAGTAGAGAGTAGAAATGCTATTGACAGTAAAAAGAAGGAACGCCACCTCTACTTCTGGTCGTTGAAACAAATCCGTAAATTAGCCACACAGTTTTAAAAGCCGCATGGTTCAAAGTGTAGGAAAAAAATAGAGGCATATTTTCCCGTATTTAGGGTATTACTAAATCTACTTGCTAATTTAATATTAATATCTAGTTACTTTCTGCTTGAAATGGTTCTGGCTACATTTCTGTTCATATCCACAATGCACTTATTCTTCTGTTGTTTGGATTTACATTACTTTCAGAGGCAAAATTGGTCACACCAATGCTCATACCTAAAACAAGTTTGGGAATTTGCAATCAAAAACAAAAATGACCAAAAAATATTTTGATACAATGAAAAATGCCCAGCGAATCATTGTAGTATCAACCATATACTAATGCGATACCTGTTATTGAGTATATTGTATGCATGTTTAGCTATTCCTTGTTTCTCTAGTCCTCCAGTGATAATAATACTTGTAAGAAACAGTTTGCCACCATGAAGGTGAGGATTAGTGATTTAGAAGCTGCGCTG
This sequence comes from Nerophis ophidion, assembly GCF_033978795.1. Lineage (NCBI taxonomy): Eukaryota > Metazoa > Chordata > Actinopteri > Syngnathiformes > Syngnathidae > Nerophis > Nerophis ophidion. Next base: position 40,835,057 of record NC_084617.1, read on the forward strand.
ATGAGGGACATTAGTCAATAGCTCACGAAAGAGGATGTTAAATTGTGTTACGGCTTTGAAATTTTTAGGACATAAGCTTGTGCCATCAACAAACATTATCCCAATATAACAATAGTAGGGGTGTAACGGTACACAAATATTGCGGTTCGGTACGTACCTCGGTTTGGAGGTCACGGTTCGGTTCATTTTCGGTACAGTAAGAAAACAAAAATATATACATTTTTTGGTTATTTATCTACCGAATTTGTAAAAAATAGCTTTATCCTTAAAACATTGGGAACACTATAATAATTCTGCCCACGTTAATCAACATTAAACTGCCTCAAGTTGTTGCTCAGATTAAATCAATTATAAATAAATGATAAATGGGTTGTACTTGTATAGCGCTTTTCTACCTTCAAGGTACTCAAAGCGCTTTGACACCACTTCCACATTCACCCATTCACACACTGATGGAGGGAGCTGCCATGCAAGGCGCTAATAAATAAAATGACAAAACTTTTCTTCTACATATAAAAAGTGCAACATTAAACAGTTTCAAGTCAACTCATCATGCTTAATTTATCACAGCATTTGGGAAGCCTGTAGTTGATTTTTATTTTGCAAATGTTATATTTTTATCAACATGTGATAGCAGGGACCCTGACATTCAAAAAACACACACACACAAACACACACACACACACACACACACACACGCACACACGCACACACACACACACACACACGCACACACACACACACACACAAACACCGCAAAGTGAGCTAACGTTATGCTAAAAGATAATTAGCCTTCACATCAAGCCAGAACTGCGAGCGAGCTGAGCTGTAGTTTAAGTTTCTAGAAGGTCAACAGGCTCATATTGATGTAAGTAGTAGTTGACTGGAGTGTTTATTATCATTTGGGGAGAGTACGCTGCCTTATGCTCACCTGCTAAACACCTATCTGCACGACGCTGAAGCATTTACTACATGCGCTCTGAATATGCAATGCTGATTGGCTGTTATCGCTATATATGTAACCAATCAGATGGTTGTGTGGGTGGGACAATGCTGGGTGCTGAGACAGAGGCAGAAGAAGCAAAGCAGCTTGTTAAGACTTTAGCTTAGAATCTCGTTCGCTACACCCCCGTACCGTACCGAAACGGTTCAATACAAATAAACGTACCGTTACACCCCAAGACAATAGTATTAAAAGCTCTATCGTCAGCCATAATTATATAATTTATAATATTATAACTCATATTGTTTACACCTCGTAACCCTATTTGTGGGAGTAATATGGATTTAGTGTCTTAAGCAGGACTGCAAAAGGTCGTTACAAGAACCGACCCGTCATCTTTTATTACAGTGTTTTTACCATCATGTCAACAAAAATATCTAATTACCACCGATAAAGCCTAATCCATTTGGAAATAATTAGCAAACTTTTTTTCCAGAGTTTCAAAACACATCATTTGTCAATGCATTGTAGCTTTTTCCCTCTCTATTTGCATCCCCACATTGCAAAAGAAGCTGAATTGACCACAATCGCCCCTAGTGTAGGAGAGGCAAACAACTAGAGGTGTGTGGGAAAAAATCGCTTCAAATATGAACCGCAATTCTCACGTTGTGCGATTCAGAATCGATTGTTTTTTTTTTTTGGTTTTGTTTTTTTTTTTTTTTAATCAATCCAACAAACCACTACACAGCAATACCATAACAATGCAATCCAATTCAAAACCAATCCTGACCCAGCAACACTCAGAACTGCAATAAACAGAGCAATTGAAAGGAGACCCAAACACGACACAGAAAAAACCAAAAGTAGTGAAACAAAAATTAATATTATCAACAACAGAATCAATATTAGTTATAATTTCAGGATAGCAGTGATTAAAAATCCCTCATTGACATTATCATTAGACATTTATAAAACAAACAAAAAATCAATCAATCAATGTTTACTTATATAGCCCTAAATCACTAGTGTCTCAAAGGGCTGCACAAACCACCACGACATCCTCGGTAGGCCCACATAAGGGCAAGGAAAACTCACACCCAGTGGGACATCGGTGACAATAATGACCCAGTGGGACGTCGGTGACAATAATGACTATGAGAACCTTAGAGAGGAGGAAAGCAATGGATGTCGAGCGGGTCTAACATGATACTGTAAAAGTTCAATCCACAATGGATCCAACACAGTCGTGAGAGTCCAGTCCAAAGCGGATCCAACACAGCAGCGAGAGTCCCGTTCACAGAGGAGCCAGCAGGAAACCATCCCAAGCGGAGGCGGATCAGCAGCGCAGAGATGTCCCCAGCCGATACACAGGCGAGCAGTACATGGCCACCGGATCGGACCGGACCCCCTCCACAAGGGAGAGTGGGACATAGAAGAAAAAGAAAAGAAACAGCAGATCAACTGGTCTAAAAAGGGAGTCTATTTAAAGGCTAGAGTAAACAAATGAGTTTTAAGGTGAGACTTAAATGCTTCTACTGAGGTGGCATCTCGAACTGTTACCGGGAGGGCATTCCAGAGTAAAGGAGCCCGAACGGAAAACGCTCTATAGCCCGCAGACTTTTTTTGGGTTTTGGGAATCACTAACAAGCTGGAGTCCTTTGAACGCAGATTTCTTGCCGGGACATATGGTACAATACAATCGGCAAGATAGGATGGAGCTAGACCGTGTAGTATTTCATACGTAAGTAGTAAAACCTTAAAGTCACATCTTAAGTGCACAGGAAGCCAGTGCAGGTGAGCCAGTACAGGCGTAATGTGATCAAACTTTCTTGTTCTTGTCAAAAGTCTAGCAGCCGCATTTTGTACCAACTGTAATCTTTTAATGCTAGACATGGGGAGACCCGAAAATAATACGTTACAGTGGTCGAGGCGAGACGTAACAAACGCATGGATGATGATCTCAGCGTCTTCAGTGGACAGAATGGAGCGAATTTTAGCGATATTACGGAGATGAAAGAAGGCCGTTTTAGTAACGCTTTTAATGTGTGCCTCAAAGGAGAGAGTTGGGTCGAAGATAATACCCAGATTCTTTACCGAGTCACCTTCTTTAATTGTTTGGTTGTCAAATGTTAGAGTTGTATTAATAAATAGAGTACGGTGTCTAGCAGGACCAATAATCAGCATTTCCGTTTTTTTGGCGTTGAGTTGCAAAAAGTTAGCGGACATCCATTGTTTAATTTCATTAAGACACGCCTCCAGCTGACTACAATCCGGCGTGTTGGTCAGCTTTAGGGGCATGTAGAGTTGGGTGTCATCAGCATAACAGTGAAAGCTAACACCATATTTGCGTATGATGTCACCTAGCGGCAGCATGTAGATGCTGAAGAGTGCAGGGCCCAGGACCGAACCCTGGGGAACTCCACACGTTACCTTAACGTAGTCCGAGGTCACATTGTTATGGGAGACACACTGCATCCTATTAGTAAGATAAGAGTTAAACCAAGACAGGGCTAAGTCTGACATACCAATTCGTGTTTCGATACGTTCTAATAAAATATTATGATCGACGGTATCGAAAGCAGCGCTAAGATCGAGGAGCAGCAACATAGATGACGCATCAGAATCCATCGTTAGCAATAGATCATTAGTCATTTTTGCGAGGGCTGTCTCCGTGGAGTGATTTGCCCTGAAACCGGATTGAAAGGTTTCACATAGATTGTTAGACGCTAAGTGTTCATTTAACTGCTCCGCAACAATTTTTTCAAGGATTTTTTAAATAAAGGGAAGGTGAGACACCGGTCGGTAGCTTACCATGAGGTCAGGATCGAGGTTAGGTCTTTTAAGAAGAGGATGAATAACCGCTTTTTTGAATGCTAGGGGAACAGTGCCCGAGGAGAGTGATAAGTTTATAATATTTAGCACTGATGGACCTAATAATACAAAGAGCTCCTTGATCAGTTTCCCAGGAAGAGGGTCAAGTAAGCATGTTGTTTGTTTTATTCCATTTACACGTTGTAACAATTCCTCTAATGTTATTTCCTCAAAACGAGAGAAACTATTTTGGAGGGCAGTATCCGCCGTATATACAATCGTGTCAGTGTTAATAGAACCCCGTTGTAGCTGGGACGCATTGTTTTTAATCTCCTTTCTAATGACTTCAATTTTCTTACTAAAGAATTGCATAAAGTCATCAGCTGAGTGGATTGAGCTACTGGAAGGGGTCCCTTGTTGGGTTAGCGATGCTACCGTACTAAACAAAAATTTAGGATCGTTTTTATTACGGTGGATGAGATTTGAGTAATATTTAGCTTTAGCTAAGGTAAGCATGCGTTTATAAGTTATTAAACCTTCACTCCATGCTTGATGGTGCACCTCAAGTTTAGTCGTGCGCCATTTGCGTTCCAGCTTTCTACATAATAATTTCTGAGCTCTAGTTTCTTCTGTAAACCACGGGGTGCGCTTTTTTGGAGCCTTTTTTAACTTTAGCGGTGCTATGTTATCAATGGTTTCGCGCAGGGTGTCGTTAAAGTTGTTAGTGAGGTTATCAATAGAGCCCACATACTTTGGGAATGGTGCCATTAGCGAGGGCAGTAGGTCAGCAAGAGTTGTCGTTGTGGCTGTATTAATGTTGCGGCTGCTATAGCAGTTATTATTATTATTAGTTTGACAAATATGCGTCTGAACCTCGAATTTTATAAGGTAATGATCGGACAATACTTTAGTATACGGGAGTATCGTAATTTTGGAGACGGTGATACCCCTGACAAGCACTAGGTCTATCGTATTACCGTTGCGATGCGTGGGTTCATTTATTATTTGTGTGAGACCACAGCTATCAATTACAGTCTGGAGCGCTACGCACGGTGGGTCCGATGGGGTATTCATATGGATATTAAAGTCCCCCATTATGATTATATTATCGGCGTCTGTCACTAGATCAGCAACGAACTCTGAGAATTCATTGATAAAGTCCGAATAGGGCCCTGGGGGGCGGTAGATAACGGCCAGGTGTAGAGGCAGCGGTGTGACAGACTTCATAGTAAGCACCTCAAACGATTTATATTTATTATTTATGTTAGGACTAAGGTTAAAGTTTTCGTTGTATATTAGTGCGACCCCCCCACCCCTTTTAAGCGGACGGGCAATATGCGGATGTGTAAAGTTAGGAGGACATGCCTCATTTAGCGCAAAAAAGTCGTTTGGTTTAAGCCAGGTTTCGCTGAGACCGATGACGTTAAGATTGTTGTCTCTGATGATATCATTAACTAACAACGTTTTAGGAGACAATGATCTTATGTTTAAAAAACCTATATTATAGGTAGTGGGCTGTTTTAGGGAGTTTTTGATCAAATTATCCGTAGTAGCAATATTAATAATGTTGTGTTTATTAAGCCCAGTGCATTTAGTATAGTTACGACCGTATCTAGGAATTGATACGACAGGAATTTTCCGATTGTTTGATTGTTGCTTTGATAAACTGCACGCATCATGGTTAGCCACCTCAGTAACGGGGATTTTCCGATTGTTTGTTTGTTGCTTTGATAAACTGCACGCATCATAGTTAGCCACCTCAGTAACGGAGATTTTCCGATTGTTTGTTTGTTGCTTTGATAAACTGCACGCATCATAGTTAGCCACCTCAGTAAAACACATGTCCAACTCTGAAACACTCAAAGCAGAAAAAACGTGTTCTAATTTAACTGACTCCTTACCCAGACCAGTAGTCTCGCATTTTCCATTTAAATGCGGCTGCAGGATGGAGGGAAGTGGTGTTCTGTGGGGATTAGCCTTCTGCTTTGTTTTTAGCCCCGCTCGACATCCGCGTTTCCGATCACACCGCTGGCGTCTGCTCCGTAGACGGCCCCCGCTGCTACTATACTCCCCTGCTTCACAGGCCGCTGGATGTAGCCGCCGACGTATTCCCATGCTAGTTAGCATGTTTAGCACGCACGCGTCTATCAGTCCAAAACGGCCCGATATGTCCACATCCAGAAGTGTCTGGCGGTCGTACGTGATCACGGAGTGACCACGATGTGAGCCAGCCATAAAGTCTGTGGAATTGTCCGGTATTTCTGCCAAATGTTCCATCTTTAGCAAGAGTCCCTCGAGGACGCAGCCCGTCCGGGCGCCGCCATCTTGGAAAAAAAAGAACAATAATGTCACAGTGGCTTACACTTGTATCGCATCTCATAAACTTGACAACACACTGTGTCCAATGTTTTCATAAAGATAAAATAAGTCGCATATTTGGTTCGTTTAATAGTTAAAACACATTTACATTATTGCAATCAGTTGATAAAACATTGTCCTTTACAATTATAAAAGCTTTATAAAAAAGTCTACTACTCTGCTAGCATGTCAGCAGACTGGGGTAGATCCTACTGAAATCCTATGTATTGAATGAATACAGAATCGTTTTGAATCCGAAAAATATCGTTTTTGAATCGAGAATCGCGTTGAATCGAAAAAAATCGATATATAATCAAATCGCGACCCCAAAAATCGATATTGGATCGAATTGTGGGACACCCAAAGATTCGCAGCCCTACAAACAATGTATCGCTAACAGTTGCATTGGAATTACAGCATGCAAACTGGGACTTCGCAAGTATGGGTGAAAATAGGACAATTATTTAAAAATTCTGACTGATTTAGGACATGGAAACGTAGTGACTGACTTGTTCATCCAGTTTAGACCACCTAATTGACTTGTTCAATGAAGCGTACTTTTTGTTTGTTTTGTTTTCAACTGGATATACTCCAGAGATTAGTTTGCTTTCACATATTACGTCGGACATGGGACTTTCCCAGTCCACTTCCCATTACTTTGCTTTGTGGGTGGCACTAGAGGACCTAATATTAGAGAATAAGTAAGACACAAGATGGAGAGTTTTGGTGCTATGCCCAAGATGTCTGTGGAAAAATCACAGCACAAAATGTGACCCCTGATCCAATACAGTGGAGTTTTTTTGCTCGATTGTTGATACTGTATACATCGCTTATTTGACCCTGTATTGTGAGTTTAACTGCACTTTTTAATTGTTACCCATCATCCACAATCCCTGCGTGAGACTATTTCTTGAATGTACATTCTTAATAGTGAAGAAAAGATAGTACAAGGTGGCAAACAATGCAGGTAATTTGGCTTAATCTATTTAACCAATAAAATGTTTAAAAACACTCAAATAACGTCAAAAACACTTTATTCACATGTCATGGCCTGCATATCATGTTATATTAACATCATTATTATGAGAGCTAACACAGAGGAACTACTTTTCTGGCGTGACACATCGCCTTGCTCACACTGCTCGTCTGACCACTCTTGAGTAGCCAGCTACTAGGTAGCTTGAGCTGCTATTAATGTCGGTTGTGACACACCATAGAATAAAGGATGATGCCTTTGAGTTAGGAACAAGTAAATGAAAGGTTACAAACATGCATCTCACCTGTACAGTAGAAGGTTGTGGCACCAGGCCGAGAAGTTGGTCAACTTTGTCAATCCAAATGGAAGAATAAGACCACCGCAACATTCGTAGGAAGCATCTCTTGGATCCAAGGATGGTGCAGGTGCTGAAAGATACAACCATCCGATCAATCCAATTAATCAGCTGACATTGTAAATCACTGCTTTATGTTTTATTATAATTCTGCAGAAAAGGGAAAGGTGTGTGTTCCTGTCTCACATAAGGTTTGCAGATGATAGGCATAAAAAGTACTCCTAAGTTATAAATTGGTGTGGCTAATTGATGGATTTTTCTTCACTAAGACTGAAAAGATGTGTTATCGTTTGTGCTACTACGGTGCCATCTTTTGGACGAGTTTACTCACTGCAAGTGCTGCGGGTTTAACGTCAACACTATTACTTCCAGTTTAGCACATCGAACCTGATGCACAAGTGGCATTCCGTCTAGTAATCATCCATAGCATTTCTACTCATACATTTTTTTTAATGCATCACTCTAAGCAACGTTTGTAAGTGTTACAATATAACTAAAACAACTCATACTTACGGTACTAAACTGTCACGTTTGATAGTAGTCTTTTCATGCATATTTGTACATTTCTTTGTAATGTAATCGAGCTAGCGTCATTAGCATTAGCTAATATGCGAACACATTTACAAGCACGTGTGTTAATATAATCAATTACAATGGCATTCTTTTTATACTGTGTCAGTTCCACAAACTCGTCAGTAAATTCACCAAAACCTCACCATGGAGTTGTTGAGTCTGTTTAGGTGATTGGAGAGCTAGCTTCCGCAGCTAGCATTTCCATGTTGATGACTTATGTGTTGTTTCATCAGCCATGTTACAGACACTGTTTGGAAACAATTCAGGTGTGTAAATAAACATTTACAAAAATGTTCTGTGTAAATACCTCATTTCACAACGTATATTGTATATCTGGGGCTTATACTCCAGTGCGGCTAATACACACCATATTGCCAAAGGTATTGGGCCACCTATTCAAATGATCAGAATCAGGTGTCCTAATTACTTGGCCGGGCCACAGGTGTTAAAAATCGAGCACTTAGGCATGGACACTGTTTCTACAAACACTTGTGAAATAATGGGCCGCTCTCAGGACCTCAGTGATTTCCAGCGTGGAACCGTCATCGGATGCCACCTGTGCAACAAATCTAGTCATGAAATTTTCTTGCTCCTAAATATTACAAAGGTAACCGTCGGCTTTTTTATAAGAAAATGGTAGAGTTTGGGAACAACAGCAACTCAGCCACAAAGTGGTAGGTCACGTAAATTGACAGAGAGGGGTCAGCAATTGCTGAAACGCAAAGTGCAAATATTTTCTGCACAGTCAGTTGCTACAGAGTACGCGTACAGTAAGCAGAAAGCTTCATGGTATGGGTTTCCATGGCCAAGCAGCTGCATCCAAGCCATACATCACATCAAGTCCAATGCAAAGTGTCGGATGCAGAGGTGTAAAGCACGTCGCCACTGGACTCTAGAGCAGTGGCAACGCCTTCTCTGGAGTGATCAATCACGCTTATCCATCTGGCAATCTGATGGACGAGTCTGGGTTTGGAGTTTGCCAGGAGAATAGTACATTTCGGACTCCATTGTGCTGTGTGAAATTTGGTGGAAGAGGAATTATGGTGTCGGGTTATTTTTCAGGAGTTGGACTTAATTCCTCAGTTCCAGTGAAAAGAACTTTGAATGTTCCAGGATACCAAAACATTTTGGACAATTCAATGCTCTCAACCTTGTGGGAACAGTTTGGAGCGGGCCCCTTCCTCTTCCAACATGACTGTGCGGCAGTGCAAAAAGCAAGGTCCATAAAGACATGGATGACAGAGTCTGGTGTTGATGAACTTGACTGGCCTGCACAGAGTCCTGACCTAAACCCGATATAACACCTTTGTAATTAATTAAAATAGATACTGAGAGCCAGGCTTTTTCGATCAACATGAATGTTTGACCTCCCCAGTGCGCTTTTGTGAGAATGGTATAAAGTTCCTATAAACACACTCCGCAACCTTGTGGACAGCCTTTCCAGAAGAGTTTAAGTTGTAATAGCTGCAAAAGGTGGACCAACATCATATTGAACCCAATGGGTTAGGAATGGGATGGCAATTCAAGTTCATATGTGAGTAAAGGCAGGTCGCCAAATACTTTTGGCAATATAGTATATGTGAAAAAATATTTTTCTTCTCAAATTTTGGGGGTGCGCAAAATACGGTATTTGGAATGGCTGCAAAACATCGTAACAGAAGACATCAACTCATAAGGTACAACATAGGACAGATGCGTGAATGGACAAACTAAAGAACAAATGCAATGACTGGAGGAGACACAATGAAGGCTTTTATTCTATGTCCATATATAATTATGTTCGTTTGAACTCTCCGCATGTGACTTTGCTGTATGTGCGAGCAGCCGTGCAGCTCCCTTCGGGGGCTTTTAGAAGTGAGCTTAGCGTGCATAAGTGGTGTTTGGTGTCTGCGATAATGACCGACAGGTGTGGTCTATTGTTAGTGTGCAAAGAGTTGGCGTGACGGGAGAAGACGTACACAGCCATACACGGCTCCAAGCATCCGTGCAAATAATGCAGTAAGATCACTACGCCTTCCGCAAAATCTCTGTCCGATGCCTTTTAGGCCCGTGATTCATCGCCGCTTTGACATGAAAATACTTTTGTTTTTTTAGGTATGGCATGTTTTAGTGACGTTCCACTTTGAGTTAAGGAGATATAAGGCCGACTGAAATTAGATTTTCTTATTGAAACGGGAATAGCAGGTCCATTCTATGTGTCATACTTTATCATTTCGCGAAATTTACATATTTTTGCTGAAAGGTTTTAGTAGAGAACATCGATGATAAAGTTTGCAACTTTTGGTCGCTAATAGAAAAAGCCTTGCCTTTACCGGAAGTATGTGCGCGTGACGTCACGAGTTGTAGGGCTCCACACATATTCACATTGTTTATAAGATTAGATTAGATAGTACTTTATTTATTCCGTCAGGAGAGTTCCTTCAGGAAAATTACAATTTTCAGCACAATCCCATTCAAGATCAGACAAACATTACAGGGAGACAGAACAGGATCGCTGACGGGTCTGCCGGCTTCCAGCGCCCCTTACAAAAAAAAAAAATGGGAGCCACCAAGCAGTAAGAGCAATTCGGACCGAAAAAGCGTCAATTTCCCCATTAATTTGAGCGAGGATGAAAGATTTGTGAATTAGTATATTGATAGTGAAGGACTAGAAAGAAAAAAAAAGGGACGGCTCCGGGCTGCGGCATTGTGAGCGTTTCCGGTGTAATTAGACACATTTATTAGGATAATTCTGGAAGATCCCTTATCTGCTTATTGTTTTAATAGTGTTTTAGTGAGTTTTCTAAAGACATACCTGAAACTCGGATGGCTGCGGTGAACGCCAGTGTCTCTCAGAGAAGCCAATGGAGGAGCCAAGATCAAAGTTGCCTTTTTGAGCTGCAGGAAGAAGTCCCATAATCCACTGATTTCTCCGGTAAGGCTTAATATCACAATTTTCCCATCCAAAGACATGCTGATTGACGTAGAGAAACATGTTCGCTTGACCGCTCTGTGTTAAAGCTTCACAACAAACAAAGAAACACCGGCTGTGTCTCGATGCTAAATACAGCTGCAAACCACCACTTTCCACCAACAGCATTGTTCTTTATAATCTCCGTTATTAAATGAACAAATTGCAAAAAAGTTAAGCAACACAGATGTCCAAAATACTGTGTAATTATGCGGTTAAAGCTGACGACTTTTAGCTGCGAGTGGTGCATTTCCTAACAGTCCGAGACGTCACGCGTACGCGCCATCATTTCAAGAAAAATGTCCCGGGAAATTTAAAATTGCAATTTAGTAAACTAAAAAGGCCGTATTGGCATGTGTTGCAATGTATATATATATATATATATATATATATATATATATATATATATATATATATATATATATATATGTATATATATATACATATTTTATATATATCTATATATATATATATCTCTCTCTCTCTCTATATATATATATATATATATATATATATATATATATATATATATATATATATATATATATATAATGAGACCCCCACCCTCATATATATATATATATATAGATATATATATATATATACATATGGGGGTGGGGGTTACAATTCTCCTTGTAATCTCATTGGGTTGAGTTGTTTCTTGCCCTGATGTGGGATCTGAGCCAAGGATGTCATTGTGGCTTCTGCAGCCCTTTGAGACACTCGTGATTTAGGGCTATATAAGTACACATTGATAGATTGATATTGTATATATTATATATTAATATAATATATCAGTATATATTATGTACTCTGTATATATAATAAGAAAAAATTACATATGTTATATTTTATATTGCGACTATGGTACATTTTTATTCTACTTTATACATCATCCATGCGGACTGGACTGGCCGAGAGTTGGTGGGTGGTCGACGGCGGAGTCGGCTCTCTTGGTTGCTTTGTTGGGTCTGCTCCTGTCTCTGACCATGCTCCCCCCACTCCAGCAGACAATGGCGTGGAACACCGCAAAGGCCGCCACCGTGTATATGTTTTTTTTTTTTTATTGTGTTTTTGTTTTACTTTTGTGGCTGCGTGTAGAAGTGGTTGGTTGCATCAGCTCTGCTCTTTTAACGTCTTAAATGTCCTTTGTGTTTTTTTTGATGCTTCCATCTTACACACATGCTTATGTGTGCTATGGGTATAAAGGTTGATTTTCTCCTTGGCCTCAGTCTGCATCGCCTCTCCAGGGGCCCAGGATTAGACTGATTTTTTTTTTCTCAACCGCCCCAGCATTTAAATGTTTCTCATCTTTTTTGTAAGGGGTGCTGGAAGTTGGCAGACCCGTCAGCGATCCTGTTCTGTCTCCCTGTAATGTTTGTCTGATCTTGAATGGGAATGTGCTGAACATTTTAATTTCCCCTCTGGGATTTTTAAAGTATTTCTGATTTTGAATCTGATTTAGTTTTTGCCCTCTTTTTGTGCCCTTGTGTGCAGCATCCCTTCCATCCTTTGTAACCAAGCTTCTATGTGGAACAATTTCCCTTGTGGATCATTAAAGTTTGTCTACCTCTAAGTCTAAGATCTAAACACGCTGAACAAACAATCAGAATATGAATATATGTGTCTTCAAAGTCTCAATTTTATGATTTCCATAAGAAAGGTTGAAATACAAGTCTGTGACAAAAGTCTTGTCACGTCACGTCTCTTCCTGTTAATGATAAAGGACGCAAAGGAAAAGGCTCCGCTTCTGCTACCGGAGTTTTTGTTAAGTCTGAAGATTTTGACCACTGATTTGCTATCTCAGACATAGGAGAGTCACCTGGCATCTTCGACCTGATTTTGGTCAGTTGAGAGGCACTGATACGCTGAAATAACGCAAGTTGGAAGAGTCGTTAGCCTCGAGCCATAGGCGCCTTACCGCAATTCAAAGCGGTTGCCTAGCAACCAAAAGCTACGGCGAGTTTACGGCTGTTTTAAAGTGCTTCCAACGTCGCAGTGATATAAATTGACAGACTGACACCTCAAATTGATTTGTGAATGGCACAAGGTACGAATTTGTTGAAACAAACAAGTTAAAATTGCCGCAAGTCGCTAAAGAAATTGCCGTTTAAAACACAAGAGGCACTGACGTCATCGACCTGCCGCGATGCCAAAAGTTAAAGGAAAGACTGAAATCCCAAAATGTTCGGTGTCAACTGACACAGGACACAACTGGGAAGAAGATTTGAGACTGGACACAAGATATGGTGGGAATCAAGAAGGGGTACTAAAAAAATATTCCATGAACTTAAAGAAGAAATGAAAGAAGAATGGAAAGATATGAAAGAAGAAATTAAAGAAATAAAAAAGATCAGAGAAAAGCAATAACAGAACACACACAAGATGTGAAAAGTCTGCAGCAAAATATAGAAAGTCCGCAAACCCAGAACAACACCAGAAAAAATGAAATCGCTGATATGTGCCAACAAATGAAGACCCATTAAGAAGGAATGCGCCAACAAATGAAGACCCTTCAAGAAGACAACTACATGCTGTGGAATATCATAGATGAAATGGAGCAGGATAAACAAATGAATGATATAATCGTGACAGGGCACCAAATTAAACCAAGATCCTATGCGAAAGCTGTGAATAATGAAAGTGAACCAGATGAAATGGATCTTGTCTCAGCAGAAAAGCAAGTGGTCAACTTTCTGCAATCAAAGGAAATTGAAATCAACATTAATACCATCGAAACATGCATCCCACTGAACGGAAGAAACAACAACGCCACTCCAGTCGTGCTTGTGAAACTCGTAAACAGAAAATCTAAAATGACATTGCTGAGACAGGGAAAGAAGCTGAAGGAAACAAATGTGTACATGAATGAGCATCTCACAAAACTTAATGCTGGAATCGCCAAGAAAGCACGCGACTTGAGAAAGCAGGGAAAAATTCAGGGAACTTGGAGCCCCAACTGTAAAATCTACATCAAGCTGAATGGAGGTCCAAAAGCATCATTTGCTATAGATACTATCTTAGAATGTACTACCATTAGGGACGGCGTGGCACAGTGGCAGAGTGGCCGTGCGCAACCCGAGGGTCCCTGGTTCAAATCCCACCTGGTACCAACCTCGTCAAGTCCGTTGTGTCCTGAGCAAGACACTTCACCCTTGCTCCTGATGGGTGCTGGTTGGCGCCTTGCATGGCAGCTCCCTCCATCAGTGTGTGAATGTGTGTGTGAATGGGTAAATGTGGAAGTAGTGTCAAAGCGCTTTGAGTACCTTGAAGGTAGAAAAGCGCTATACAAGTACAACCCATTTAAATATGTCGGGAAAAAAGCAAAAACATATTCATCAGTTGTATACACAGATGACCTAAGTCAAGTATAGAAACATTTGAAGAATGGATCAAAGGCAACTTACATGGACAATGGTAAAAAAAATATTTTCTTATGTGGTGACTTTAATATTGACTTATCGAACCCTAACAAGCAAAGGTCTATTGATGATTTCATTGATACAATGTACAGCATCAATTTATATCCTAAAATCACAAAGCCAAGCAGAATCACAGGACACTCTGCCACACTTATTAATAATATTTTTACCAAATATTTTGATAATAAGACTACAAGTGGTCTACTTATAACTGATGTTAGTGATCATTTACCAGTTTTTACAATATATGATGGAAACTGAAGAAAGAACATGGAAGACAAAAGGACATTTCGAAGACTGTGCACAGAGGAGAGTTTGAATGCTTTCAAAATTGAGCTACAAAAGCAAGATTGGGACAATGTGTACAATGAAAAAGAGGTCGATGAAGCATATGAACATTTCTTAAACAAGTTCATAATACTTTATGACAAACATTGTCCATGGAAACAACTCAGTAGTAAACAGAGGAAGAATAATCAACCATGGATGACAAAAGGATTAAAAAATGCTTGTAAGAAGAACAATACATCTATATATATATATATATATATATATATATATATAGAGAGAGAGAGAGAGAGAGAGAGAGAGAGAGAGAGAGAGAGAAAAAATTTATAGCACAAAGAACTACAGAGGCAGAAATTAAGTACAAAAAGTATAAAAACAATTTAAGAAACATACTACGATCATGTAGATAAGAATATTACAGTGAATTATTGTACAGAAACAAACATGATATAAGAGCAACATGGGGCATTCCCAATAGCATTATTAAAAATGACACTAAGAGGGATTACCCCCAATGCTTCTTAGACGGAAATAAACATAATGACAACATAAAGGAAGTAGTTGAAAGCTTTAATTATTACTTTGTAAATATTGGACCAAAATTGAAAGAAAGGATTCCAGACCCAGTTTCAATCGTGGACTATAATTATACCATAGAGCAGGGGTAGGGAACCTATGGCTCTAGAGCCAGATGTGGCTCTTTTAATGACTGCATCTGGCTCTCAGATAAATCTTAGCTGATATCGCTTAACACAATAAGTAATGAATAATTCCGCTGGTAATCGCAGTGTTAAAAATAACGTTCAAATTATAAAACATTCTCATGCATTTTAATTCAACATTCCATTTTCTATCGCACCTGTTCAAGAAGTATTATATTTATTATTGGTTAGCTTTAGAATAACAATGTTATTAAAAAATAATAAGACTTATTATACTCTAAAAATGTTGGTCTTAAAAATGCACGTTGTAAGTGTTAAAAAAATATTATATGGCTCTCACGGAAATACATTTTGAAATATTTGGCTTTCATGGCTCTCTCAGCCAAAAAGGTTCCCCACCCCTGCCATAGAGCAAAATACCAACTTCATGTTCCTCAGTAATGTGACACAGGAGGAAAAAATGTAAATCTAAGACTTCAACTGATTGTAACGGAATTGATATGGAAACGATAAAAAAGGTTATTGAAGAGATCTCAGGACCAATAATGAATATTAGTAACCTATCATTTCAAACAGGTATATTTCCAAACAAAATTAAAATAGCTGAAGTTGCACCAATTTATACGACAAACATCTATTTACAAAATTCTAGACCTGTTTTTTTACTTCCACAATTTTCTAAAATCATTGAAAAACTGTTTAATAACAGATTAGAGAGTTTTATAAATAAAAATAGTATACTCGAAGAGAACCAATATGGATACAGAGCTAATGTTTCAACTTCAATGGCTTTAATTGAAATTACAGAAGAAATTACCAATGCGATAGAAAGTAAAAAATGTGTGGCAGCAGTGTTTATGGATCTAACCAAAGCATTTGACACAATTAATCACAATATTTTAATAAAAAAACTAGAACGATATGGCCTCAGAGGGTTAGTCTTAAACTGGATAAGAAGTTATCTGATGAACAGAAAACAATACGTGAAGCTAGGCGAACACACTTCTACAATGCTAAATATATCCTGTGGTGTACCTCAGGGATCAATACTCGGACCTAAACTATTCAATCTCTATATCAATGACATTTGTAAAGTTACAAGAGATTTAAAGTTAGTATTATTTGCTGATGATACAACAGTGCTTTGTTAGGGAGACAACACACAGAAGATAATACAAATAATAACAGAAGAAATTAACACATTAAAAAAATGGTTTAACAAAAACAGACTATCGTTGAATCTCAGTAAAACTAAAATAATGCTATTTGGTAACAATAGAAGAGAAAGTCAAACACAAATACAAAGAGACGGAATAGAAATTGAAAGAGTAAATGAAACCAAATTTCTAGGTATAATGATTAATGACAAATTGAACTGGAAATCTGATGTAAGAAATATACAACATAAAGAAGCAAAACATACGTCATTAATGAATAAAGCTAAATATGTTCTAGACCAAAAATAACTTCATATTCTCTACTGCTCACTAGTATTGCCATATCTGAATTCCTGTGTAGAAATATGGGGAAATAATTCCAAAAGTACACTTTATTCACTAACAGTGTTACAAAAAAGATCAGTTAGAACAATACATAATGTTGGATATAGAGAAAACACAAACCCTTTATTTATTGAATCAAAGATACTGAAATTCCACAACATAGTGAAATTGTAAACACCTAAAATTATACACACAGCAAACTATAACCTGCTACCCAAGAATATACAATTCTTCTCACCAAAAGAGGAGAAATATAATCTTAGAGAAAAATGTAATTTAAAACATTTGTATGCACGAACAACACTTAAGACTTTCAGTATATCAGTATGTGGAATTAGATTATGGAATGGATTAAGCAAAGCAATCAAACTATGTATTAATATGATCCACTTCAAAAAACTCTTCAAACTTAAAGTGTTTACAAAGTACAAAGAGGAAGAACCATGATAAACATTCTGAATTTATTCATCCATCCATTCTTTCCTTCTCAAAATAATCTTACTTATCTCATCGTATGGAATATGACTTACTTCACCAATTATTTATTTATTTATTTTTATTGTGATTACTTATGGATATATATTATGAATACATTGAAAACAGGAAGTGAACAAAAGTTTTAGCAACTGTTTTGTAAAAGAAAAGAGGTAGGATTAAATAAGCTCTGCTTCTTCCTACTCCTTTTCGAACATGTTGAAAAGAGAAACTGGAAATTGTGATGCATCATGTTGTATGCTTGCATGTTCCAAATAAACTCAAACTCAACTCAACTTATCCATTTTGTAGAAACAACCTGACTTTTAATGAGTCCATTGGTTTTAGAAAATGGCTCATATTTTCCTTATCTTTGTACTGTCAGCCACCTCAGTAGTAAATCTGGTCCTTAGCCTTTTGATGATCAACGCTTTTGGTCTCAGGAAAATTTTAGCCCAGTTGTCAGAGGTCAAGTTACAGTTTACGTAAAGGTCTGGTGTGCTGGGCTTCCTTTTTATACACACCCACTAATTGATTAATCAGTTAGTGATCACATATGAGGCTGTGATCTAAGATTGGGCTCATCATATGACATCGGCAAGACTTTTGTCCTTGCAAAAACTGACTCAGTGGGCTTTGCCATGCTGCGAACGTTAGCATGTTTTTCAGCAGTTTTGTTTGGCACTGATACATTATTCCGAAAGCTGTTGGGATTGAAATTAAACATTTCTTGTTTAAACAAAATATGATTCAACGTTTATGTGTGGGGCACTTAAGGTCAGCTTGTACCCAAGTGGCAAGACTTTTGTCAGGGAATGAATGAGCAATTACTTAAAAGGAAAATAAACTTCATTAAAGCTAGTGCCAACCAAAACCATTTTGGTTGGAAAAAGCAAACATAGTTGTATTTGGTAATGTTATTTCAAATAAAATTACACAATTATTTATGTTAAATATAAGTATATTTGTCAATCCCTGTGAAAACAATTCTCTTAAAGGAATAACATAGGTAAATGGACACTTGAATTGTTATACAAACTGCAGTAAAAGCTCTATGAGACTTAGGTTAGGTTACTTTATTAGTGCCTGAAGGTAAACTTGTTTTCCAGCCAGCAAGATCAGGACATCCATTTAAACACACAGAGAAAGGAACATCTTTGATATGCAATTCAAAGACCTACAACATAACAAGCATCACAAACATTGCCAAGATTACAAAATAGTACATGTACTCAAAGTTCAAAACATACTAAATCATAATCAGGTAAGATTTGGGACAAGCCAGAATAAAACACCATAATAAAAGAATAAATTGCACTAAAATAAATACAGGCAAAAATAAGTACTACTTGTTTAGTTATTTGATGACAGCTGGGACAAAACTACATCCGTACCGTTTTGTTTTGCCTCTTCGGATTAAAAACCTCCGTCCAGATGGGAGAAGCTGCGACGGATTCTCAACGAGCCAATTGGATCAAATGAGTTTTCCCTGATAACCAATCAGTGGACCCAGTGAGCTTTGACACAAACCCATGTCACGTTTTGCTATCACTTCCTGTCATTGCTACTTCCGACTGAATTCATCGCCATACTGACTAAGGTGAACGATGCCGATCGATGAGCAGAAAGTATCATTCTTTCCAATCACTTGATATGAGATGAAAATAGTCTTTGGATCTGTGTTTACACATTTTGGATGATGTTTTAGCAGTCGATGATCACTATATTTGCCATGTTTACAGGGTGAAGCTCCATATTTCCACACAGTTGGTGACGTAAAAAGCCATACAACTCACATACCCCGATGGTGAGTGTAAATACTCTTTAGCAAATTAAATGTATGTTCATTTTGTATTATTCACTGAATTTATTTAAGACAGTAGTGCGAAAAGAGGTAACTATCTAGCCCAGGGGTGGCAAACGTACGGCCGGCGGGCCGCAACAGACCCGCGAACAGGCTTTATCCAGCTCGCGTGATGAGTTTGCCAAATATAAAAATGAGCCGCTTTTTTCGGGAAAAAATAAACTACTGTTCTAAATGTGTCCACTGAATTTCACAATAGCAATTCTGTTAGGCAAGGAAACTGTTTATACCGGGGCCAAGCTCCTCCTCCTCAACCCACATCAAAAATTAAAACCTGCCGTTTTATGTCTTCTGCTTCGAACACATCGTCATTTGGCACCCTCACTCCCCCAAAATGTTTCTGTCAAACATGAGCAAAGTGAATTTAACCCTTTTGAATAAGTTTTACCTCTGTTTCTTACGGTTTGTTGAGTTAGCACTGGATTGATACGTGAACATGACAAAGGAGGTTGATATGTTGTGTTTTTGTTCAATCCCAGAAAGAGTGTGACTTAAAGTTTAATCCTGACTTTGTAGATACACTGAGACAAAGTCCAAGCTCATTGTGTTTTTAAAACTACACACATTTCCTCAGAATTTTCAACAAATTTCAAGTGTTTCGTCCGGAGGATTATTTATGATTTGTACGTTTTCAAAATATGTTTGTTCTATTTTTAACCAAAATAAAACGAAGAAAACAACCTGAAGTTGTCTTTATTTTTAAGTTATCATGCCATGATTTTACCATTCCGCCCACTTGGGAATAGATTTTTCTCCATGCGGCCCCTGAGCTAAAACTAGTTTGACACCCCTGATTTAGTCTCTTGATGTAACCAGTGCAAGCACACATAGCCCTCAAATAGAGTATAATGCAATTTTGAGCATAACATTGGAACTCAGTTGAACTCTTATTTACACCAATAATGAGTTCTTGGAAATGGTTATTAATGTGAATAACATTATTAGATGTTTCTATATATAAGCATAAAGGTAAAAGACTTGAATGCATTTAATTCCACACTTGTATTTAAGAGACATATTTTGAGTACACATTTAAAGATATATATATTTTGTACTTTTAATAATAAGATTGAGCTGAAGTAGTAGTAATTCATGTAAATTAGAGAAGTTGAACATTAGTATTGGGATCTTGTCGGACCTGCCTATACCATAGGTTTTGGGTTGTTTTTTGTTTTGTTTTTTTTGGTTTAGTGACAGCATTCTGGAGAAGGCTCACCATAACTTCCCTAACTGGGCTTGTGAAGAATCCCAGTACCTCAGGGACTGAACATTCCCAGCTGGTTGGCGAGTCATATTGGATAGGACATCCTTCTCCCTTCCTTCACGGACAGCATGGTCGTACAAATTAATTGACACCCACTGATCAAACACAAAGGGCCTTAATGACCAAATTTGGACAGGGTTTTTTTTATTTCATGTTTACCTAATTTTTATTTGTATACATTTTTATACAAATACCCAGTGTGTTTGAATGTTAAATGTTCGATATATGTGACAAAACGGGAACCCTGATATAGATGTGCAGTAACACTAGCTCTTAAAAAAAAAAAAATCTTCTGGTCTTAAACCAGGGATGTCAAACTCCTTTTAGATCGGGGGCCACATGGAGAAAAATGTACTCCCAAGTGGGCCGGACTGGCAAAATCACGGCACGATAACTTAAAAATAAAGACAACTTCAGATTGTTTTCTTTGTTAAAGAATAGAACAGGCACATTCTGAAATTGTAGAAATTATAATGTTGTGTTTTTTTGTTTTTTTTTTACAATTACCTGTTGTGGTTAATAGTATTCCACCTTCATTTGTCATGATTTATATATTCCAAATACATGTTCATCAGTCAACTCATTGGTGTTAATTTTTAATCTATAATGAAAAAAATATATATATTAAAATCAGATTGCAGTATGTTATTTATTTAGTTTGATCATTTTCCTTGACTGATGTACTAATATCATGTGGTTCATTTTGAACATACAGTTTGTAGCATCATCTACAAAGATACAAATAATTGCTATTGCGACATCCAGTGGACACATTTAGAACAGCTGTTTCTTTCATTCAGAGATTTCAGGTTTATTTTTATACATAGCAAACTCATTCCCCGGGCCTCATAAAACCTGTTCTCTGGCCGTATGTTGGACACCCTGTCTTAGACCATTGAAAGCGATTGACTCTGCTCTAAAATGTACATTTTATGATAGATATATTACAGAATTTGCACTGGTTCTCTTTCGGAGCATAGCTTCTTATCAATGAAGTCGATACTGTTGAGAAGTCCAATGGGAACAAACATGTATTATTGTCACTGTCCAACAAAAAGCTTTTATTCCTACCTCTTCTGAGCGTATCTTGATGCAAAATAAGAAAATAAAACATAATTGCTATGTTTTCACATTTAAAAATGTGTGTCTTTCCCATTTAATTGTGCAGGAAACATGTGGAGGAACATCATGTTCAGTGATGAGTCCAGTTTGTGCCCACAGAAATTGGATTGCAGGTCAGTGTGTGGAGAACATGGCGGGAACGCAATGCTGATTCCATGCAATATGTGTCAGTGTAATTGGAAAGACAAAGCTTGCCATCGCTGAGTTCAATCTTGCATGGGAAGAGAAGATGTTCTAAAACCAGTCTGGGACCAAAGTAATTTCTACCGAGTCAGGAATTTAGTCCAGAATTTTAGAGCAGAAAAGGAGGGTTGGCCTGCCCACAATCCTGACCTCAACCGCTGTGTGTTCTTTCCGGTTGAGGACTGAAATGCCATCCCACAGCCGTGTGTGAGCAGGTTATTGAAAAGCCTCTGTCTAACTTACCCAAGAATTGTCAACAGCATTAGATGAATGAACTGTTTTGGTATGGGCAACACTGAAGATGTACCACTGGTCCCTGCAACCCAGAACAAAATAATAGGTATAGAAGATGGATGGATGGAAGGACGAATAGACAGATGGATGGACGGACATGGTATCCTAGAAAATGTAAACTACCGGCAATAAACATTGCTACAAAAGTGAATATTGTACATTGACATACCAGTTCAATTCGTTACGTGACAATGCTTGTAAGTCAAATTACTAGCACCTCAAATTCATGTTCCCAACCAAAATTAATTGAAATCCCATTAATGTCTCCTCTGCACAGTTTTAACATGTGTGGTGGAAAAAAATATTTCGGAAAGTAAATATCGTATGTTGTACAACAATACTATATAATTAACTACAATCAACTACAGTAGTTTTATTAAGTAAGGTGAAAAACATGCACCTGGGGATAGGTTGATTGGCAATACTAAATGGTCCCTAGTGTGTGAATGTGAGTGTGAATGTTGTCCGTCTGTGTGTGTTGGCCCTGCGATGAGGAGGCGACTTGTCCGGAGTGTACCCCGCTGGAATAGGCTGCAGTACGCTCCGCGAGAGGCACACTTATTAGAAAATGAATGGATGGATGGAACAATATTTTTCAGCATTTTCCTTGAAAAGCGGATTACTACAGTAGCTGCTTTGAACTGCTTCTCCGTCAAACAACCAAGCAGCTTTTTCATATTTTCATGGATAAATGTCCGATATTCAGATATTGTTTTAACTTTGTTAATTCTATCAGCGTTCTGGACTACTGGTGCTTCAGTGTGGTGCAGACTAGCCCTGAGACACTCAAACTGCCTCGCCAATTGCCTCGGCTCAAGCTCGGTCATGGTTTCAACAACGTATTTCTTTAATTCAATACCATGACATGACAGCACTGTTCTTCACACTCACTTTCTGCATTCTAATGTTTGGGAAACAAAGTTAGCCAGTGAATAAGATGGACTGTTTTGGTCAGATCTTATGGGGTTCTTTCGGGCAATGATTCGATTTTTGAAAACATTTTAAAAATCTTAACAAAGAAGATTCCTGATTGAGACGTGGATCGACGTTCCTATTGTACAGCAGGAATTCCCTTTAAACCAAGTTAACCATGCTTTACTAACTGCATATTTAACTGCTCCCCAGGTTGAACCCTTATACACATATTTCTCAAGTCTAATTTTACAAAACTATACTTTGCATACAACTGCGTTTCAAACCATTTGAAACATATTGTCTTAGACTAGGCTCAGGGTGAGAATCTTCAGAACTTTGTTAGCAGCATCCATTCAGAAAAAGAGTGTGTCTGTCTTCCTTTAAAAAAATGTTTGGGCTATACTCGGCAAATAATAATAGTTTTGTGGTCTACCTCACTTGTCCGGTCTACTTTCCTCTTGCAGTCTCCCTCTCATCACTGACATAAGCTGTCTGCTCCTGACACATGTTGTTATTCAAAGAATTTATTAATAGGGCATGAGCAAACACCATCAAGTCTAAAAGTTTCCAAAGAACTGCACCGCGGACTACAGTTTCATAATAGGATAA
Source organism: Nerophis ophidion (assembly GCF_033978795.1). Classification (NCBI taxonomy): domain Eukaryota; kingdom Metazoa; phylum Chordata; class Actinopteri; order Syngnathiformes; family Syngnathidae; genus Nerophis; species Nerophis ophidion. The sequence continues at coordinate 40,858,622 of NC_084617.1, forward strand.
TAACGTGGAGTTGAAATGGACTGTCTTTATCTAACAACCATTACTGGACCTCAAAAAAGAGAAGTTAGTTATTCTGCTATTTTATTATATATTTAGTATCACTATGTTTTCATTCAGTTATTTTTTGTGAGACATAATAATAGGTGATTGAATGGTATCAAAGTTTAACATAAGAAAAATAAGCGTAAATTTTCTTCACCTGTAATCAATGTAATGTGAGGGAATAGAAGACGCAGCGGAAGAAAATAAATAACCACACATTCCACTTGTTTGGATCTGAAGAAAGTCAACCATTTTGTTTTGTTCTCTTCCCCTGACCTTGGTCAAGCTCTCCACCACAGGATGACCACTGTGTCCACAGCCTCTGCTGCAGTGAGCACCACCCAGACTAACTCAACTATCTTGTCAGAATGTAGCTGGAAGAATGAGCCAAGAAGAATAAACCATTACATTCCGGGGGAGGTCAGTGAGAGAGAATCAATATCTACCAGGCGCTAAATTCGCAAAAACAAGTATCGATGCGTTCCAAAAGGCTGCAAAGTTTAGAAGTGATTTTGTTACAAATAGTATTGGGAAAGTCATTTAATTCCAACTTTTTGACATTTACCATATAGTCCTCAAAGTCGTAATATACTGACAGTTGTGGCCAGGCTACTTGGAAAATGTAGGAATCCAAGCTACATGTTACTGTCAAATAAATGTAGCTAAGCTACAGAGGAAGCTATTCCCGGAGAATTGTAGCAAGCAGTCAATGTTAATGTAACTGAGAGTGTACAAATGGACCCAATAAGAGTCCATTGCTATTAACTATCTGTCATTTAGCTGGG
>NC_084617.1:40869448-40999448 GCF_033978795.1 Nerophis ophidion
TTTGGCTTCTGCACAACTCCAACTGTCAAAGTTGGCGACACCTTGGATGCAAACCATCAACTGTTGTAGATACCCGTCTTTCCTATGGGTAAAAAAAAATATCCAAAAATTAAAGATAGGATTTCCAAAGGCAGCAGAACTTATTTTCTGTTGAAGATTTCAGACAGTCCCTCTGCAAGTAAAGTCATTGTTAATCCTTAAAATACAGTACAGGCCAAAAGCTTGGACACACCTTCTCATTCAATGCATTTTCTTTATTTTAATGACTATTTAAATTGTAGATTGTCACTGAAGGCATCAAAGCTGTGAATGAACACATGTGGAGTTATGTATGCACTTAACAAGAACAACTGAAATAACTATAAACATGTTTTATATTCCAATTTCTTCAAAAGTGTCACCCTTTGCTTTGGATTACTGATTTGCATACTCTTGTCATTCTCTCGATGAGCTTCAAGCACACCTGTGAAGTGAAAACCATTACAGGTGACTACCTTTTGAAGCTCATCGAGAGAATGCCAAGAGTGTGCAAATAAGTAATCAGATTAAAGGGTGGCTATGTTGAAGAAACTACAATCTAGTCTAGTCAGGTCTATTTTCGTACAAAAGGCATACCATATTATAGGGCGCATTAAAAGGGTAATATTATTATGATTTTTTTTCTAAATGCAAAACACTTCTTTGGGTTCTACATAACATGTAATGGTGGTTCTTTGGTCAAAATGTTGCATAGATTGTGTTTTACAGATCATCTTCAAGCCGCTTTCTGACAGTCGCTTCAGGATGCGTTGTTTTATGGGCGTTTCTATTTACGTGCCTCATCTTAGACAGCGTCTTCTCCCCGCCATCTTTGTTTTAACGGTGTAGCGTACAAGGACGGAAGTGGAAGAAGTGTCAAAAGATGGTGCTTACTGTTTTAATGACATTCAGACTTTACTTCAATTAATAACGGAGCAGCATCTCCTCATCCGTGGCTCACTAGTGCAATAACAAGGCCAAAATTGTGTCCAATGAAAACCCGTCTGACAGGAACTCTCTAATAACTAAAGTTCTGTGGGTGAATAATGTAAACTTACTACACCGGTATGTGTTAGCGCTTTTGTTTTCTAACAGCTATAAGTAAGAACTTTACACTACTTTGTATTAGAAATGGCAACAGCAAAGGATGAATGTCCCATAAGAAGATAAAGAAAAAGAAGAAACTTAACAACGCTACGGACTACAAAGGCAGACACCGCACATTGTAAGAACTTATGCAGATCAAAAATATAGATCAGCAGGTACCAGAACGTAAGAAAAGTTGCTTTTGCATAATGTTGCAAAACAAAACGCCAGATTATATGTCTTACCATAACACACACCCTAATAATACCCGTATGTTGAAATACCAACATATCATAGCTTACCAAAGTCGTACTAAAACATTTTGATAGATTTTTGAGCGCTGTGTGTAATGTTCTATATTTTCATTGGAACATAAAAAAAGGTTGGATGAATATCAAATTTTGATGTTGTTTACTTGAATCATAAAGAAGTGTATATGTATCTGTTATGTGTGACTGCCATCATATTGAATTCTACACATATCTCTTTTGTATGACATACTTAATTTCACCATGTAACAAATAAAATAGCTCCGAGGTCGGTAAGCACAACCAAAATTAATCCGTACATTAGGCGCACCGGGTTATAAGGCACACTGTCGAGTTTTTTAAAAAAATGAAATGATTTTAAGTGTGCCTTGTAGTCCGAAAAATACGGTAATGATAACAAAATTTCTAGTAAAAACATCAGTATCTACGATACTAAATGTATTATTTAAAACAATTTCTCTCATACCATACCAATTTTGTTCATACAGCCCTTTAATAACAACCGCTGTTGAAAGACAAATGGCTGTACACCACAGAAAAGTAAACATATAGAAAGCAGAAAAATTAAGACTAGAACTTGTGTCAAACTCAAGGCCTGACACGTAATTTAATTTGGCCCGCAAAAGCCTGGGCCTACTGTAGATACTTGATCTTTCTTACTAAACCATTTCATTGTTTCTATTTTGACAGAAAAAAATGTATGTAAGACATGAAATTCCATATGTTTTAAACTTTGATATACAGTATATACAAATCTTTGGGCACCTCACCCTTCGATTCCGATTCTTGGGGTGAGGATTTGATTCATAATCAACACTTGATTCAACACGATTCTGGATCCAAACTGATTTTTGCAATGTATTATTTGGTATAAAAATAACAACACAACACACAACAGCTTACAGGCTACAAAACCTCCTTGTGGTTGCTGATGTATGACACACATGTGCACCAAGTAAACATAAAGATGGCCTAAATAATGTTTTTTTTTTAATTATTAATTCGTCAAAAAAGAAAAAAAAAATTGAATATTCCTGAAAAAATCGGGATTTGAATGTGATAAACATTTTTTGCATCCCTCATTATTATATACTGTATGATAGTTTGGAAAAATAATTATTAATACTTAAATATCTGCTTGTCAACTTGACTTACGATTTCAAAGCAAGATATCTATTAATTTGTATGTACAAAAAATCAAACAACCAAATGCATTGGCAATAATACAATGAGGAAATTATACTTTTATATTGTTGTATTCACTGGTACAAGCGACGACTGCGATGTTGCAAGTTTGACACCCCTGGACTAGAACATATGATTTAAAACAAAGGTAAAATATAAACAAAGGACGGATAAAAAAAATCATCTTAAGAACAATCAGTCAGATAAAAGTAAAACATAACAATTCAGAGTCCCATGCTGGATTTAAAGTCACTGAGTAAAATTGAGTTTTGAGAAGCGTCTTAAAAGCAGTTAAACAAGGGGCAGCATGATACAACTCAGTTTTACATCATTGATCAACTCCAATAATACAATTATTGCTGAATTATCACCACCCTGAATGATGTCGATCGATCCAAAATGCTGATTACCTCAGAAAAATATTCCAACTTTCAGTCTCAACTGTGACAAATACTTAAGAGTTCCACATGGAATGCTTTGGGAAAAGTCACACGCGAATGGTAAAAAAGATAAAAGCTCCCTCTTTACTTAACTGGCTGTACCTTTGAACCTTGTTGTTAAGGAAGGAGAGTGAAATGAAAAAAACATTTCGACGTTGGCTGACAGATCACATTGGTCCTGGGGCTGCTTGACGTGCCGCTTCGTGGCAAATTAAGGTTAAGGCAAAGAAGATGGAATCTATCAGAGCTTGACTGGGGCCTTATCAGATAGAGCACACAGCTGCAGGGCGTCCCTCGTCCCTGTCTCGTCATTACACATGTGCATGCATGTACTGTCACAGCCACACTGTCGCTCACATGTGCACGCACACACCCTTCACTCACCGTTGTCAGATTTACAAAGTAAACATTACAATCACACATGCATTATGTGCAGGGGTGGGTAGCATTTAACTCTGTTACATTTACTAGACTACTTTTTCGAATGAAATTGTACTTATCTGAGTTGTTTTACTGCAACATAATTATTTTACTTCAATATTTAAAAAGAACAACAATTTTTATTCTGTTACATTAAGATTAAACTATTTTAATAATTAATAATTAATTGTGGCCGTGCGCAACCCGAGGGTCTCTGGTTCAATCCCCACCTAGTAACAACCTCGTCACGTCCGTTGTGTCCTGAGCAAGACACTTCACCCTTGCTCCTGATGGGTGCTGGTTAGCGCCTTGCATGGCAGCTCCCTCCATAAGTGTGTGAATGTGTGTGTGAATGGTTCAATGTGGATGTAGTGTCAAAGCGCTTTGAGTACTTTGAAGGTAGAAAAGCGCTATACAAGTAAAACCCATTTATCATGTATCTACACGGAGGGAAAACATTTTTAATACTTTTGCGAGATCTCGCAATACTTTTTGAAAAATCCCGCAAAAGGTTTTTTTTTCTATGTCAGTGAACCGGAAGTAAAACCGACACAGCGATGGTGAACCGGAAGTGAGACAGACAAAGCAATGGAGGAACCTACCCATCATCCTTGGAAGAAGTTTATTGATTTCTATTTTAGTACTTGCCTAATATATAACAACATCAAATCGCATTATAGTCCCACAACACAGCACAGATGATGGGTAGGCTTCCGCATGCTTCCGCTCCTCCATTGCTGTGTCTGTTTTACTTCCGGTTCACCGACATAGGAAAACAACTTTTTGCGAGATCTCACAAAACATCCATGTCCCTTTAGGGCAGGGGTGTCAGACATGCGGCCCGCGAGACGTTGTTTTGCGCCCCCTACCTTTTTATGAAAGTTTAATGTTAGCGCGGCCTGCAACTTTTATATGAATGGCGCTTGACCGCATTGTGTTATTTGGCTCCAAAATGGCTCTTTCAATGTTCTGGGTTGCCTACCCCTGCGCAAGTGGAAAAGCGGCGAATGAGTGGAAGCGACAGAGATGTTGCCATGGAGACAAAAGTTTTCTTACGTGCCCGGCTGCAGTCACACCGGGACACCTCTCCGTCAGTAATAACAGTCCCCGATTACCTCGACCAATTCAAACCGTTATTTGTAAAGATGTCCAATAATATCGGACGATAAATGCTTTAGAATGTAATTTCGGAAATTATCGGTTTCAAAAAGTAAAATGTATGACTTTTTAAAACGCCGCTGTATGTAGTGGTACACGGACGTAGGGAGAAGTACAGAGTGCCAATAAACCTTAAAGGCACTGCCTTTGCGTGCCGACCCAGTCACTTAATATCTACGGCTTTTCACACACACACAAGTGAATGCAAGGCATTATTGGTCAACAGCCATACAGGTCACACTGAGGGTGTGACCTGTATGGCTGAATGACAAACACATTTCGGGAGAACATCCGCACCGTAACACAACATAAACACGACAGAACAAATACCCAGAAACCCTTGCAGCACTAACTTTTCCGGGACGCTACAATATTTTCTTTTCTTGCGGCTCAGCCTCACCCAGTGGTCCCCAGTTGATTTGATTTTGAGACCCCTGCTTTAGGGGCTCCGTAAACATCTGCCCTACCTTGGCTAAATGAATACCAAAAAATAATGTTTGTAATAAAATTGGAAAAACCATAATAGATCCTATAAAAAAGTTTTTTTTTTTTTATAAAGTAGACAAGATTGAAATATTACAAAACTGTAAAACAGTGTCCAAATAAGACCTCAAATGACTATGTTAGACATGAATATGGAATTTATAAAGAGCATCACAAATTTTGTTATAGAACCATTTGCAATGTATCATTCATGAACAGCGATATTTCCAGATCATATGATCATTTCTAAAGTAATACCACTTTACAAAGGTGGCAACAACCACAAATAATCAAATTACGGACCAATATGACAGCTGCCATAGTTCTCAAAGATCTTAGAGAAATTTGTATTTATTTATTTGACAGGGACAGTATAATTAAACATTGCTACCCATAAGTAACCCGGTCTCAAAGTACATAAGACTTCTATCCATCCATCCATTTTTTATCGCTTGTCCCTTTTCGGGTCGCGGGGGGTCACTGGAGCTTATCTCAGCTGCATTTAAGGGTTTGGCGGGGTACACCCTAGACAAGAAGCCACCTCATCGCAGACCTAAGATTTCTAGCCAAAGGCTAATGTTCAACCCTCGTCCCTGGTTAGCCTTTTAAAGAAAAGTTGAGAAAAGTGAAAAACACATACGAAAAGATTATGACAAGTACAAAATAAATATATATTAAAAATAATTGGCCCAATTCGTCCATTACTACACCCAGTTCCAGTGCTCACACTTCTGATTTTCCTTAAGCTACTTTTTCAGTTTTGTGGAGAAAAGTTTAATGTCCGACTGTGACATCAACTCCAGTGGCAAATAATTCCACATATGTGAGGCCTTCACGCCCTGCGATGAGGTGGCGACTTGTCTAGGGTGTACCCCGCCTTCCGCCCGATTGTAGCTGAGATAGGCGCCAGCGCCCCCCGCGACCCCAAAAAAGGGAATAAGCGGTAGAAATGGATGGATGGATGGATGAGGCCTTCACGAAGAACGCAGACTGACCCAGAGTTGTCCGGCATTGTTTACTTTCAGGTTAAATACATGTATTAATACATATTGCATTTTAAGTAATAGTCACCATAGCTTTTGTCCCAGTCACTCAACAACAACAGCAATAATCGAATTGGGGGAATAAATTTAAACTGCAATAGACAGAGAACAATATTTAGAAGGTATTTTCGTTGATCTTCAAAAAATGTTTGATACGCTCGATCATAAGTTATTATTGGACAAACTACAAATATGGAATAAGAGGAGTGGGTCAGGAGTGGGTCAGAAGTTACCTGACGAAGAGAAAACTATTTGTGGAAGTTAACAATTGGAAGTCTACCTTACATAATATTAGTTGTGGAGTCCTTGGACCAATACTGTTTTTCATAAGAATCATTACTGGAAATGCATACAGGGAACCCACAAACCCAATATTTAAACAGGTAAATTTATAAAAATTTCATGAACTGACAGAGAATAATCTACTAAAATCATGTACAAAGCACATGCAACAATTCTACCAAACAAAATTTAGAAGAGATTTGTAAAAAGAGAAAGTAATTATGATCTGAGAGGAACAGAGATCTTTAATAAATCAGGTTTTAGAACAGTGGTAATGGAAATAAAAGTATTTCAATCAGAAGTGTTTGTTAATGGAACAAACTTGACAGTAGAATAAAACAATGTAAATTTATTTTTGCATTCAAAAAACATGTAAAAATCATGATGATGAAAAGATAGGGCTGAGTAGAATTATTTCTTCGTTATTGGTTTGATTCTTGTACTATGAAAATATGGCTTTGCAGTCACCAACATAGAAAGTCAATTGTTGAATTTGTGACGGATATTATTTGGGGCAGATATTATACTTTTAAGTGTTTTACTTATTTACGCTGCTTTTAATTCATATTTTACTTTAATGTTATGTTGACTGATTTTTTTAATTTCATTCCTTTGTTTTGTTTTTTATGAATGAAATGAATAAATTAACTGAACTGAAGTTTCATTCCGATCGCTACATTTATTTGTCTTATCAATATATTAGTTTATAATCGGTTGATTACTGCTTGCAAAGACCTTAATTTGGCTGCGAGGGAGACTTCCTCCAGCGGGAAAAGTCACATAACTATGTTCCACCAATCCAAAGTAAGCACTCAGTGTTTTGAATACTTGCGTTATACGATGTATGGTCTAATTCAGTGCTTCCGAACCATAGGGTCTGGGCTCCTAAAGGGCCACAACAAAATATCTGTTTCACAGCTGTGGTTCGTATAGGCCACAGCGGTACTCGGATGTAATACACTCTTCCACCACATGTGGCAGTAATGACAATTTCAAACAAACTGAAGGCGTCGGGAGCTGACGTCATAGAGAAGTTTGTCAAGCGCAAAAATTAGGACTAAAGTTGTGTAGCTGTTTTGTTATTTGCATTTCAATTGTATTAACTGTTTGATTAAGACACATATTCATGATTCATTTAGTTTATTTTAGCACAACATAATTGTATGTCAATGTATTTTTTGTCCGTTACTTAAGTCCCTTCTCATGCAGTATATTTGGTTAGTATTTATTTTCTAATCCATTTAACCTAAGCCTAAAGTTTGTGTCAAATAAGTAATAATTAACTAATAATGAATAAATACTTGGTTTCACATAATTTTATAAAATGTTAAACTGTATGTTAGATATCATTATTGAATATAAAGTAAAATTTAAGAGTAACATTACTAATGCAGTGTTAATATTTGAGTGTGCCCCAGGCCCCTCTGTACTGGAAAAGTTGGGACCCAAATTAAAAAATGGTAAATGGTAAATGGGTTGTACTTGTATAGCGCTTTTCTACCCCTTATTAAAGGTTAAGAAACCCTGATCCAATTAATTACTTTTATGTATGTTACAACGTTTGATATGATGTGGCAAGCACATTTTATTTGTGTTTGCATGTCAACAAGCCAGTGTCAGAAGCACGGAAATTTAATGCAGCATATATATTAAAATGAAAGCAACCAGGACAGCACTAAATTTAACTTGATATCAAAATCGAAGGAGGCAACAACATACAGCAAATAACACACATGTAAGTACGCCTCCTTATACACACACTACTAATTTGAGGGAATAACAAACAACAAATCAAGTCACTGAAGTGACATTCTTACAATCCTACAATACCCCATTTGTGGACAAGAAGACTGCAGCCATCAATGTAGCTTCACTTATTTTTATTTCTAGCGGTAAAAGAATCCAGTGAGACAATTCAACAGAGATATTCTTACTGCCCGCAAACTACGAGTCTCAGCTAACAAACACAGCTGAGCAAATGCTGCTCTGTCTGGGAGCCATAGTCAGGCACCGCCTTTTAAAGGCACACACACACACTTTGGTCTCATAAAACATCAAAATTGCAGATGCCAGAATTTAAAAGTTTTTTTTCAAGTAACGCAATTTTTATTTCCACTAGTAATTAATTGCATTTATTAAAGAATAATCAATTACTTTTTGGTAAATTAACAGGTACCTATAATATATATATATTTTTAAAGGGGAACATTATCGCCAGATCTATGTAAGCGTCAATATATACCTTGATGTTGCAGAAAAAAGACCATGTATTTTTTTAACCTATTTCCGAACTGTAAATTGGTGAATTTTGGCACATTAAACGCCTTTCTGTTTATTGGTCTTTTAGCGATGACGTCAGAACGTGACGTCATCGAGGTAACACACCCGCCATATTCATTTTCACATTGCAAACACCAGGTCTAAGCTCTGTTATTTTCCGTTTGTTTGACTATTTTTTGGAACCTTGGAGACATCAAGCCTCGTCGGTGTGTTGTCGGAGGGTGTAACAACACTAACAGGGAGGGATTCAAGTTGCACCACTGGCAAGAAATCTGCCCCCAGGCCCCCATTGAATGTACCAGAGTGTCTTCACATTTGACCGGCGATGCTAAGACAGACATGGCACAGAGTTGTATGGATAACCTGCAGATGCATTTGCAACGATTAAGTCAACGAAATCATAAAGGTGAGTTTTGTTGATGTTGTTGACTTATGTGCTAATCAGACATATTTGGTCACGGCATGACTGCCAGTTAATCGATGCTAACATGCTATTTACGCTAGCTGTATGTACATTTGAAACTGGATACCCACATTTAATGCGAAACAAACACTTACAAATCGACGGATTTAAGTTGCTCCAGTGTCACAAGATGCGAAAGTCCTGATCGTTTGGTCCGCACATTTTACCGGCGATGCTAATAAGGCAGCCATGCTATGGGCCACTTCATTAGGTACACCCACGCTATGGCCGAATAGCGTCAATAGCTATTCACTCAATAGTTTCAATTTCTTCTTCAATTTCGTTTTCGCTATCTGCCTCCATACTCCGATCATCTGTTTCAATACATGCGTAATCTGTTGAATCGCTTAAGCCGCTGAAATCCGAGTCTGAATCCGAGCTAATGTCGCTATATCTTGCTGTGGTAACTGCCATGTTGTTTGTATTGGCAGCACAGTATGACGTCACAGGGAAATGGACAGTCGCATCGCAAATAGGGAAAATCAAGAACTTTAAAGCTTTATTTAGGGATATTCCGGGACCGGTAAAATTTTGAAAAAAACTTCAAAAAATGCAAAAAGCCACTGGGAACTGATTGTTATTGTTTTTAACCCTGTTGAAATTGTGATAATGTTCCCCTTTAAGTAATTTTCCAAACACTGAACACTAGTGACTCCAACTAAACGGATCCTGACAGTCCCAATCCGCACTACAGATGATAAAAAATGAGATGACGTCAGACGAGGCAGCACAACTCTTCAATGTTTTACCTTACAACTTTTGTAAAAATAACATTTATATCATATGCGGTCATCTGCGTCAGAGTTCTGCAAATGAACTTCCAATTAAAAACATATATTTTGCAGTAAGCTGTAGAATTTCTTTTTGTTTAAGTTGTAGCTGGGCATATGCTAATATTAGCCCTGTAGTTACTATAAAATGAACATCTTTTGTTTTACATGCTTTAGAACTGTGTACAACTATGGTGTAGTGAAAGTACCATCAAAAATAACCACTAAATTAATCAGAAGTTATTTACCATACTCAGTGCTTAATTAGTTTGTTTCCATTCAATTCTTACTCTTACTCAAGCAGTTCTTTAGAAGACTACTTTTAACTTGATTCATATTGCTTAACAGTACTCTAACTTAATTACCTACTCTACCCACCTCTGCATACGTATACTGCACATACATCGTGAAGATATTCTACCACAACAACCAACAGGACAAATTCCCCCAAAACGTGTGGAAAACCACAAGTTACAAATTTCACATCTTTATTCCGTGTTCAGGTTTTATTTGAGGAAGTGGTGATTGGTCACTGGGTTTTATGGTCTCCTGCATTCAACACTGCCATGCACGAGCGGTATGTATGCATTTTCAGAGCGGTACCATGAAAAAGCAAAATACCCAAAGACTTTGCAGCTGTTTACTGTAAGGAGAAGTGAGACCGGTAGTAGACATGTAAGGGAAGCTGCTGCAGACAGCAGAATGTCCAGCTAGCCCTCCTTCTTTGGAACTACAAAACTTGTATTTAACATATATATCTAAAATATGAGCATTGTGAAGAAAAACTAGCAATTTGTTTATACAATATTTATGATACAACACGATGACTACAAGATGTGGTGGGTTGCTATCTGACTGATGTCTGATGCATTTCAGGAAGTGAAGTGTTTCCACATGTCTGTTTCACACTGCAGCTGGACGGACAATCGCAAATTAAAAGGGAGTTTCCAATCTCTCTCAAAAATAACAAAAAATGAAATAAAACATACACCCCCTATCAAACTCGCTATCACTATGAAAGTCAAACCTTAGGATTGGTGTCAATGAAATATTGACAGAACTAAAACATATCCTTCCCTTACAAGCCGGCAGATTAAAGAGGAACCCGTATCGTTTTTAGTCTACGTTAAATACATACTTAATCTACATTTAAAACATTTCTTTGTGGTGTAGATCAGTGTGTCTTAACCATAGAGCCCAGTGTTGGGGTGCCAAAAAATAAATGTTTCTTTGTAAAACACTTTTTCACCACTTGTGGCAGTAATGACATTATCCAACAAACAGAAGAAGTCTATAGCTAAAGTAATTGAGAAGTTTTTTAATCGCAAAAAGTATGATTAAAGTGGTGAAGTTGTATTTTCTTTTGCATTTACATTTTATTGTCCATTTAGTTGAGAAACATATTCAATATACATTTAGTTTATTTATTTAAATACAACTTAATTGTGTGTACATTTATTTGTTGTCATGTATTCATGAGTCTCTACTCGTGTAGTTTAATTGATTTGTATTTATTTTTCTAATCAGCCTCACCTAAGGTTTATGCGCTTTAGAAATGTTATTATTTTGTTATTAACACATGGTTTCATAACAATTGGTAAGGTTGTAATCTGTAAGTAAGTTAAATGGAGGTATTGAATATGATTAAAATACAAGTGTAAGCTTACTAGTTCAGTGTTAATATTTAAGTAGGCTCAGTAGTGGAAAGGATGGGCTCCAAGGTCAAAAAGGTTAAGAACCCCTAAAATTTTGCTCCACAATAATTGTTTGAAACCAATTTTTAACTGTTCATTTTTTGGCGGCCTTCCCAGATTGCAAATAAAATCACACCCCACCCTCACCAAAGGTATCAAATATTTGTATTTTTGGAAAATGTACAACATTTACATATATACCTTAAAGAGATACAAAAACTAATATTTTTTTTAGTCACAGTCAAAAATAAACATAAAACTCAGTAAAATTCCGGAATATAATTAAGACATTACTTTTTTCCTATGCTTTGAACCCTGCGGCTTTTAAGTATAGTACGCATCCTCTCCGAAAACTACAACATGGACAATGATGTTCAAAATCGAATAAGGTCTGCCTCAGCCTCCTTTGGTAGACTGCGTAAGTGGGTGTATGTGAATAAAGACCTCAGCATACGTACCAAGGTGCCAGTCTACCAAGCCATCTGTGTCTCCGCACTATTATATGGCTGTGAAGCTTGAACCCTGTATTGCCGCCACATCCAACAGCTGGAGAACTTTCACATCAAATGTTTCCAGCGGATCCTTGGGCTGACATGGCGTGATCGTGTGCCACACACATAAGTCCTTAGCAAAACTGTTACCAAGAGCATGGAGGCCACTTTTCTAAAGTACCAATTGCGATGGACCCACACACCATTAGAATGCCTGTTGATAGACTTCCGCGACAACTGCTGTATGGTCAACTTCATCATGGCCAGAGATCTGCAGGAGGCCAAAAGCGGAGATATAAGGACCAACTGAAAATAACTCTCAAGAGGTGTGGAATACAACACACAGCTGGAAAGCTCTGCCTCAGATCGCCCTCTCTGGAGGCAACTTTGTCATGAAGGCCTTCAACATTTTGAAGAGGAGAGAAGAGCAGCGAGGGAAGGGAAACGCGCGCGCTCCTAGGTCCGAGAGCCAGTTCCAGCTCGTGGTGCCCAAGACCAGACTTAAGACCAGGGGAGACAGGGCCTTCTCTGTTGTCGGCCCTAAGCTCTGGAACACTCTGCCCCTCCATGTTCAGACCGCTTCCACAGTGGAGTGTTTTAAGTCTTGTCTTAAGACCCACTTTTATTCTTTGGCTTTTAACACTACGTGAGTTGTGTGGTCCTCTGTCCTCTGTTGTTTTCTGTGTTTTTTATACACTTTGATTTCTAGTTTACTGTTTTAATTGATTTTACCTTTTAAAATTGTTTTTAATCATATTTGTTTTTATACTATTTTTTTTTATATTGGTTTTATATTTATTTATTTTTAATTTGTATTTATGAATTTATTTTTTATTTTTATTCAGTCATTGGTGGAGCATAATATTGTTTTTTAATATTGTTTTTAACATGGCTGTGCAGCACTTTGGAAACGTTCTTGTTGTTTAAATGTCCTATATAAATAAAGTGGATTGGATTGGATTGGATTGGAGAGGAGGAAGATGGGCCCTGCAGCCAAGACTACAACAAACACTATCTTCATATGCCCCCATTGCAATAGACCATGTGGCTCTCGTATTGGACTTTTTAGTCACCTCAAAACCCACCAATAGAAGAAGTGGAAGTCATCATCGAATAGGACGCACTATAATAAGCAAGTAAGCAAGCACTATTGTTACTTACAACGGCATTCTTTTTGTATTGTTCCCGTTTCACAAATTCCTCAGAAATTCACCAAGACGTCACCCTGACGTGATTGAGTCTGTTTAGCTCAGTGGTCCCCAACCTTTTTGTATCCGCGGACCGGTCAACGCTTAATAATTTGTCCCGCGGCCCGGGAGAGGGGTCCTTTTATTTATTTTATTTATTTATTTTTTTTTTCTTTGTTATGGGACGTTTTTGTCATGAAAAAGGGAGGTTTTTGTGGTTGGTGCACTAATTGTAAGTGTATATTGTGTTTTTTATGTTGATTTAATAAAAAATAAAAAAACATTATTTATTTATTTATTTTAATAAAAATGAATAAAAAATTATTCTGCGGCCCAGTACCAATCGGGCCACACCGCAGCCCGGTGGTTGGGGACCACTGGTTTAGCTGATTGGGCAGCTAGCTTCTACAGCTTGTGGGTCAATGACGAGGACTACTGGTTTCTTCTTAGACGGTAAGATAACTTTACAATGTTCGGGTCAGCTGTGATGCTACTTAGCGGAAATCTTTGTCCATTTTTTCGAAGGAGAATCAACGAGAATGCGAACTCCCGTGGATTTGATAAAAAAGATAGCGTGTGCTTTGTATTACCTGGCCGTCGAGGAAAACGGTGAAAGCATTTGGACTGGCAACGCAGACTATATCAGTTATTGTCCGCCATGTACTGTATGTCGCGGACTCAACGTCTAGGTCCAGAGTACATAAAGTCACCAAAAACGAATGGACAATGAAGGTGAAGGCAAAAGAGTGAGGAGTGTCCTGACCAAATACCTAGATCCCTAGATTAATGTTAAATGTTTTTTTATTACATTGTTTAAGTGTCTAATACAGATTTGATTAATTTATGATGTCTCAGGTGTGATTCACTACAATAGAACCCCACAGCACACTGGATTCCAGTTAATTGAAATACCACAATACTGGACATTGTTCAGAGGAGTTACATTTAAGAACTTGCACACAAAGCAACACTGGAGGTGACTATGAGGTGTGCATTTTCCGTGCATGCGTACTATTTCGTTTTGTGCCGGTGGACGGAGGGGGTCTTAAACGGTGGGATTGTTGTGTGTGGACACGGATAAGGTTAGGTGTGATTTACCCTGAATAATCTTATTCGGCTTAGTGTGAACGGGGCCGTAGTCTGATTGCCACCACTGTAGCTCGATATTTAACCAACATATGATTTGGAAATACTAAAATCCCTGAACTGTAAACAAGATATCTGTAAAAATGCTTTTTTGGCAGATGTTTTAGATACAATCCTGAGAACCAGAATCTTCTGCAGTAAGCATGCATAACAGGGCTATTTTTTCAAAACGTGTATTTCTGACACAATTGCACACAAACATATATCCACGGTAGAGGACGGCGGGTCTCAGGGGGATATATAATCGTAGCTTTATTGTAGGAAAAAAAATAAAACGTGAGGGCCTCTACACACCTCACATTCGACTGTTATTTGTTTAAGTGAGTAAATTACACATCAAAGCCAAGACAGAAGCAGCACAGTTAGATAATTATATCGAATAAATCTTGGTCCAAATTGCCCGTCAGGGGTACTAACGGTTGCCAGGGGAGGGAGGAAGCCAAGTGGCACCTTGGTATTTGTTATTCCACCTTTAACGGAGTATGCACGCTTCCTTGTCATTCCTCATCCGGCTGGCCAATTGAAGTGAAGGGTGAACGTCAACACACCGTCGGTGGCTGCTTCTGTTTATAGTCGTAGCCTGGGGCTAGCATGCACTAATGGAATTCAGTAACATGCTTTGTAACTGGCCTTGTTTGTTCAGTTTTAGCATGATTGTTTGCATGAGTAGACGTCTAACTAATAGGTTGTATTAGAGGAATAAAAGCTTACCCTTGTAATATTTATGAGTTTGTGTGAATGGGAATGAGCGTATTGTATGTGTGCTTGTGAGTGGTTTATGGGAAACTAATGAAATATTTTAGACTGTACTTTTTTAAAATTCCATTCAATTAATTTTGGAAAAAATGTATTCTGAATGTAAGTATTATTAAATTGTATTTATATAAAACTTCTCACAGAGAAAGCTCACAAAGTGCTTCATATTGTTGATATACAAACAGAAAATAAACATACTCTAGTACAGTGGTTCTCAACCTTTTTTCAGTGATGTAACCCCTGTGAACATTTTTTTTTAATTCAAGTACCCCCTTATCAGAGCAAAGCATTTTTGTTTGAAAAAAAGAAATAAAGAAGTAAAATACAGCACTATGTCATCAGTTTCTGATTTATTAAATTGTATAACAGTGCAAAATATTGCTCATTTGTAGTGGTCTTTCTTGAATTATTTGGAAAAAAAGATATAAAAATAACTAAAAACTTGTTGGAAAATAAACAAGTGATTGAATTATAAATAAAGATTTCTACACATAGAAGTAATCATCAACTTAAAGTGCCCTCTTTGGGGATTTTTAATAGAGATCCAGCTGGATTAATGAACTTAATTCTAAACATTTCTTCACAAAAAATGAATCTTTAACATCAATATTCATAGAACATGTCCACAAAAAAATCTAGCTGTCAACACTGAATATTGCATTGTTGTATTTTTTTATTTCACAGTTTACGAACTTACATTAACATTTTGTTGAAGTATTATTCAAAAAATATATTTATAAAGGATTTTTGAATAGTTGCTTTTTTTAGAATATTTGTAAAAAAATGTCACGTACCCCTTGGCATACCTTCAAGTACCCCCAGGGGTACACGTACCCCCATTTGAGAAGCACTGCACTAGTACGATGCAACAACAGAGACATTTAAAATAAAATAATAAAAATATAGTTAAAAAAATAACATACAAATATACAAATAAAAATAATAAAACATAAGTTTAATCTATTTATAATCTATGTCTAGTTTTACCAATATGTTTTTCTGACCTCAGATGAATATCTGAGTCGGAGAAGAATATCTGAACTGACTTAAGTCTTGAGTTTGAAGTTTTGCAAATGTATTTTCCCGAAGACAAGCTGAAAAATGTCACCATTATCCCCCAATTTTGAAGCCGAAAACTAACATTTTTTTTAGTCATGGTCAAAAATAAACATTATAAAAATTCAGTAAAATTCCGGGATATAAAACATTACTGTTTCCCTATGCTTTGAACCCTGCGGCTTATAAAACAAAGTGGCTAATTAATGGATTTTTCTTGGCTAAAGGCCATAATGTTTTCTGTTCAAAAAATTGTTTTTATTAAACACAAGCGGAGAAACTTTAAATGTGTGTTATTGTTTGTGTTTTGTGTGTTCGCTCACTGCAGGTGCTGCAGGGGAAGTGCCTACAGTATTTCCTTCTGTTTAGTGCGTTCAACCAGAAGTACAAGTGCTGTGTCATCTTCTAGTTGTCCACAGTGTTTACACTTGTATGGATTCTTGATTAATCGCTCACGAGGCTGAGGAAGGGTAGGCTAATCGTGACTGGAATTGCGGCCGCATGCATTCCAGCTGCTAACTACCGTGCTCTTTCAGCAATTCCCCAAGCATGTTGAGGAAACCATCAGTAAAAGAGGACGCAAAATAGAATAATATCGCCTTACCTTCTTTTTATCTCATTTTTGAGCACCGGGTCTGCTATTCTTTCTCTGTATTTCTGCAGGTACTGACTCAGTCTTTTTCCCTGTGAGGGTACTCCTGAATTGTGAGTCTTTTTCATTTATTTCATAGTAACTCCGACCGAAACACGTTTCATTAAAAGTCGGAATTATTCAAATGATCGCTACAAATTACACTCCTCCTGATCTGCACAAGTCCATCTAACTGGAGAGGTCCATAATTACCTCATATTCCTATCATTTGGAAATGTATGCAGGCTGACCCCTTTCTGTAGTTATAATACTACAACCTGCAACAATGCATCTGACAGCCATATTTGATAATTATTTCAATGTCTGCCAATATCGTGAATGTGATTCAGGATGAAGATGCTCGCAGAACACAATGGTCCTGATCTACTAACTAAAGGTTTGCGTGAATTAAAACATGATCGATCAATAAATCAATGTGTATTTATATAGCCCCAAATCACAAGTGTCTCAAAGGGCTGCACAAGCCACAACGACATCCTTGGCTACGATCCCACATCAGGGCAAGAAAAAACGTAACCAAATGAGATGACAATGAGAAACCTTGGAAGGGACCGTAGATGCGGGGACTCCACCCCTGGGCGGCCAGTGCAATGGACTTCGAGTGAATCTAGTTTGCAACATGTGCAAACCTGATAGCACACTCAAAACTGATCTACTAAACTTGTGTGCAGAGGATTGTGTTTATTTGCAGAGCAAACTAAAGAGTACAATCCATTTAGCATGTCTGCAGAATATATGCTGATCATCAAAACATCCAAAATTTTTGGAGGAGAAGATGTGTATAGATAAATGGAGGAGAAGATGTGTATAGATAAATGGAGGAGAAGATGTGTATATATAAATTTGTATCCAGTGTTATTTATCAAGGCTGTAACTGTTCTGCAGCCTCTGCTATGGGTTTATATTCAGTAGGTCAGTAGGGACGGCATGGCGCAGTGGAAGAGTGGCCGTGCGCAACCCGAGGGTCCCTGGTTCAATCCCCACCTAGTACCAACCGCGTCACGTCCGTTGTGTCCTTGAGCAAGACACTTCACCCTTGCTCCTGATGGGTGCTGGTTAGCACCTTGCATGGCAGCTCCCTCCATCAGTATGTGAATGTGTGTGTGAATGGGTAAATGTGGAAGTAGTGTCAAAGCGCTTTGAGTACTTTGAAGGTAGAAAAGCGCTATACAAGTACAACCCATTTATCATTTATAGGTCTTGAAAAAACATGTAAATTTGCAGTTACGCAGAAATTGCAGTGAGAAAGGAGGTAATCGCACTGCAGCTCTGTCCCACATATATTACACATATTGCCTATTTCGCAATGTCATTTTAATATTGCATAGCTGCTGAATGACTTAAGTGGCTGATTAAAACCAATTCAATTGATGCGTTTTGGTGCGTGTTGGTGTTTGTATTTTCATTAAGGAAATATATTATAAACATATTATAATATGTATATTCTGTATGAAAAAAACATCTTGCAATATGCATTTTCCTGTGGTTGGATCATTCCAGATGCATGAATGTGCTACAGTGTTATGATGGTCATTACTGTGTCTGTTTTGGGGTGAGTTTTACCTATCGACATAATTTTTAGTTGCACATTTATGAAAAAGGTGCCAATGTTGTCAGCATTAGAGGGGCCCTTTAAATTGGTAAGACAAGTTACTTGAATATGTGTCTTAATGTCAACTCTAAGTTATGTATATTCATTACAAATGTACCCCCTGGACTTAACTTGTGGTCATTACTTTATCAGTAAAAACATCAGTACTATGCAGCACTTCTTTCCAAACATGTTAGTTCATAAAAAAGGTTTGGAATGTTTTGCTCCCAGCATCGTGTTTTTAGCCAAAACCAATATGTGTCTTTAGGGTATTCTCTTAACACTGCATTTGAGAAATGTCTGAGAGAAAACAAGTTGAACTGCACCCTTGCAGAAGCTGCCCAATGTTGGAATTGGGAGCTGTGAGGAGGGGGTGGGATGCAACTCAGAAGGGATTTTGCCATAAGGTAAACTGGCAACAACCCAATGAAGGAGAGGTGTCATAGATAAGATTTAAAAGGTGGGTTTGAGGGGTGCGGTGCGGTGTGTAACCCCAACTGATTCCCGCAGATCTTGGGAGGGACATAACTCTGCTGTTTCTGAACTACGAGAGCACAGAGTCAGATCAATGAGTAACTTGAGGCTTACGATGCAGACAAAAATAGTCTGTCGGTATTGTCTGTGTTGAAATCTGCTATTAGTTTGGCTGTTGTTTTATTGTGCTTTGTTGTATGAACGGTAGTGGCTAATGAGCTAGACGCCAATGAGTAATGTATGTTATTAAATACCTGCAGACTTAGGCACATCAGCAAAATCTGGCAATTAAATAAATTTGCCAATCAAACACAGTTCCGACGGATGAGCATAGTACACGCAAGCTATTAGGAAGTATGAAGTGGGCAATAAAGAGGGTTGTTGCCGAGCATTCCACGGAGAGTATTTACTCTCATTATTCAAATTAACCCTGTTCAAGTGTCTCTCTGGGTCTGCTGCAGTGTAATTGGGTTCTTATTTAAAACAGGTATTACAGTTTTTTTTGTTTGTTTTTTTACAGACA
The DNA here is from genome assembly GCF_033978795.1 of Nerophis ophidion. Lineage (NCBI taxonomy): Eukaryota > Metazoa > Chordata > Actinopteri > Syngnathiformes > Syngnathidae > Nerophis > Nerophis ophidion. Next base: position 40,888,916 of record NC_084617.1, read on the forward strand.
ATTGTTTTTTTATCATCCCCCATACCAATGAAATTAGGAAATGCACCTGCAGGTGTGCTTTACAATATTACTCAATTTCATTCCTAAAGCAACCGATTCAAAAACTCATATTTTTAGAGACTTCAATCGGAGGGCCATAACCAGTAACAAAAATAAAGTTTTGCACACATCAGTCCACTACCACGATGTAATCCCTGCACTCCCTGTTTGAATAAGGCGGGGCTATGGAAGGGGGGGAAAGTGCGCCACAATGACCTGACTTCTGCTAGGGTGTCAGTTTGAATCCCCTTCATAAGTTGTGCTGAGCCCTACCATAGGTCCTGTTAACACTCCAAACATTCAGCGTCACAGACCCGTGTCCCCAGCCATTTACTTTAAACACATATCCGAACTTACTCTTTTTTTGTGCTATGTCAACAGGCGAAGAACGACCCCTGTGGGACTTGTAGCGCTATACGGTCTATGGAACTTGCAAAGCAAAAGGAAAGATCTTTTCTTCTTCTCCTGTCTGCTCCGTGACGGTTCTGATTGAGATAGAGACCAACCCATAGTCATTCAACAGTCACGCTTCATTGCCCCTGACCTGCTGTCTTAACCCCCTAAATTAGACTACTGAGACCCCACAAGCAAGGCTTACATTACTGGTACCTGTGAAACCTTGGCAGGCCTTCTCAACCTGAATGGAAACGCTCGGCAAATAAAAGCTGCCTGGCCTGTCTACACTCTCTCCCTGCCCACAGATGGATGGTGAAAGGCAACTTGAGCCTCTATGGCAGAGGAATAGTTTGCAACATTGACTTTCAGGGCCCCTCAGGGTCCGACGATCTAGAGCGCCCCATTGGAAAGTCTAAAGTTTGTCTATGAAGCTTTCATTGTCAACCACTGAACAGTAATTCAGTTAGAACAGGGGTCGGCAACCCAAAATGTTAAAAAAGGCATATTGGACCAACAATACAAACAGCTAATCTGTCTGGAGCCATAACACATTAAAATATTTATATAAGTGTTATAATGAAGGCAACACATGATGTAAGTGTCTATATTAGCTAAAATAGCCTAGTATCAGAGGCTGACGCAAATCTTAGTTGACAGAGGTGCTGTATTTTAATTGTTATTCTACAAATTTTTGCAACATTGGAAATCATTAGTAAAATGGACGCTTCTCCCAGGATGAGATAACTCCGCGAAATTACTGACTCAGAATGGTCAAAGGTATAGATGTTTGTGTCCATGTTTAAGGAAATGGCAGGCTGTCTTCTTCTAATAGATTCATTGCAATCTGTGCAAGCTGAGTAACATTTGCTGTGGTCTGGAACAACATGGCACACAAACAACTATGACAAATGCAGCCAATATAACATACAGATAATGTGTCTTGTGACATGCAAATATGAAATTAAATCCACAGAAGACAAATATACCTAAAAACGAGGCATAATGATGCATACAGCTAGCCTAAATAGCATGCTAGCATTGCGGTCGTGGATAGACCAAATATGCCTGAACAGCACTCTAACAAGTCAAAAGCATCACCAAAGCTCATGTTCGTGCATTCACGCACAACATAAAACGTTTGGTGGACAAAATGAGACGAAGAAGTAGTGGCATAAAACACGTCTTTCTGTGGAAGCATTGGAGAAAGTTGTACATGAAAACGAACTACGGTGAGTTCAAGGAACGCTGAAATTGGTAGGACAAAACAGTGTTTGCCAAATACTTTCATCAGTGAAGCATGTATTACATAAACAGTGAAATGTTTAACGATTAGGAAGGTTTGTGTCATGTTTGTTCTCCTACAGAAAATATATTAAAACAAAAATACATATTTTTCTCCATCTTTTTCCATTTTCACACATCTCTAAAAGAGGTCAAGGGAGCCACTAGGGCGGCGCTAAAGAGCCGCGGGTTGCTGACCCACGAGTTAGAACAACAAGAACTTGGGCTGAGTGGAAAGCTAACAGTGTTATTAAAGATCCTAAAATATTATAAGGCATGGGTTAGCATTAATGATGCTCTCTCAACAGGAGGCGGCAATCACCACATTTCCACGTAATAAATTAGTCTGATTTCTCAAACAATTTTAGTTTTTTTGTGTGTTTTCACACCTACATGTGAAGTCCAAGTGTCCATGCACAGTCTCTATTGTGACTATTGGTCATACGCCACTAGGGGGCACTTATTTCATTTTAGCACGGATAACTGAATTACTTTTCTGGCTGACCTATGAAGTCACTCCAGGCATCTGCGGTTCCTTAAAGGTAACAAATTCCAGCTCTGTTGTACCTGATTACCGCTGTAACATTGGCACTGATCACAAATATCAGGTCTCTAAATGGTTATGTTGATGTTAAATAGCAGACAACATTAAGAAATATATCTTAGATTGTGCTACTGCTAAGAATGTCTCGGAGCGGATGAAGGTCAGAAACACAGAAAGACCAGCGGCAGAGGGTTGTTGCAAAGGAATTTTCAGACGGCGAATCATTAAAACAACACTTTCGAATGGCTCGGAGTTCATGCATAAGGCTCCGTGGATTGACGGAGGGAGTTTTAAATCCGAAGGAAAAGATTGTTCGTGCCCTGACTGATACTCTTCCAGATAAAGTTAAAAATTAAAGTACCAATGATTGTCACACACACACTAGGTGTAGTGAAATTATTCTCTGCATTTAAACAGCCACTGGGAGGTGAGGGGAGCAGTGGGCAGCAGCGGTGGCCACGCCCGGGAATAATTTTGGGTGATTTAACCTCCAATTCCAATTCTTAAAGGCCTACTGAAATGAAATGTTCTTATTTAAACGGGGATAGCAGGTCTATTCTATGTGTCATATTTGATCATTTGGCAATATTGCCATATTTTTGCTGAAAGGATTTAGTAGAGAACATCGACGACAAAGATCGCAACTTTTGGTCGCTCATAAAAAAGCCTTGCCTGTACCGGAAGTAGCAGACGATGTGCGCGTGACGTCACGGGTTGTGGAGGTCCTCACATCCTCACATTGTTTACAATCATGGCCACCAGCAGCCAGAGAGATTTGGACCGAGAAAGCGACGATTTCCCCATTAGTTTGAGCGAGGGTGAAAGATTTGTGGATGAGGATAGTGAGAGTGAAGGACTAGAAAAAAAAAAAGACAGGGCAGTAGGAGCGATTCAGATCTTATTAGACACATTTACTAGGATAATTCTGGAAAATCCCTTATCTGCTTATTGTTTTACTATAGTTTTAGTGAGATTATATTGTCGTACCTGAAAGTCGGAGGGGTGTGGCCACGGGTGTGGTGAGCCCCAGTGTCTCTGAGGGAAGCCACGATTCTAGACGAGGCGAAGCGAAGGCAGCCGTTGGGGCCGGGCTGAGCTTTTTTTCCCCCTCCTCCACAGTGGAAGCATCCCACGTTCGGGGGCAGCCGGTCGGAGGAGGCAAGACAGTCCGCAGATGCTTCTTTGACAGGTGCACGAGGAACGACGCAAGTTCCGCTCATGTCTACGGTAAGAGCCGACTTATCACCACAATTTTCTCACTAAAACCTGCCGGTTGACATGTGGTAGGGAACCACGTTCGCTCGAACGCTCTGTTCCATAGTAAAGCTTCACCTTCGGGAATGTAAACAAGGAAACACCGGCTGTGTTTGTGTTGCTAAAGGCAGCTGCAATACACCGCTTCCCACCTACATCTTTCTTCTTTGTTGACTGCATTATGAATTGAACAAATTGCAAAAGATTCAGCAACACAGATGTCCAGAATACTGTGTAATTATGCGATTAAAACAGACCACTTATAGCTGGGATCAGGCTGGAACAAAATGTCCGCTACAATCCGTGAAGTCACACGCACGCGTCATCAACAGGATACTTTGCGCAAAATGTAAAATTGCAATTTAGTAAACTAAAAAGGCCGTATTGGCATGTGTGGCAATGTTAATATTTCATCATTTATATATAAACTATCAGACTGCGTGGTGGGTAGTAGTGGGTTTCAGTAGGCCTTTAATGCTGAGTACCAAGCAGGGAGGTAAATAAGTCACATTTTTATAGTCTTTGGTATGACTCGGCCGGGGTTTGAACTCGCAACCTACAAATTTCTGGGCGGACATTCTAACCACTAGGCTTGTGTGAAAAGTTAATTGGTTCAGAGTGCACAACTGCAGCATGAAGAGGTTTGTGTACATTTTCATATTTGCCTTTAATATACCTGCTTCATTCTTTTGCAACTCATTCCGATTTTGTTCTGCAGTCCGAATTAAGCCGGCATTCTCAATTTCCTTAAATCTGTTTATTTTGTTCTTCCCATCAATGCGCTTCAAAATGTTCCGTTCTTTTAATTTGTGAAGCAGATAGATTACAATTGTTGCTATGTTTTTATTGATTGGTATCCGCTTCCGGTTTAATATCTTGCGCGTTGAGAGACTGGCTCATGCGAACACAAAGGGTTGCCAACGGCGGCACGCACCCACTTGAGAGATTTAGATTTTTCTTCGCAGACAGCCATTATGCAAATAATTTTCATAACAACCAAACAAAGACACTTAAATGGTGTGTTATTCTATATCTTTTGAACAACTTCATTCACTACAGGTGCTGCTTGCTGAATGTCTACAGTTATTTTCTTTCTGTTTAGAGCTCTCAACCTGAAGTTCGAGTGTCGTTCTGGCTTCTCATCAAACATGCTATAGTTGAGGGTTGAAAACGTACTTCCAGCTTCGTGCCTTGAACCGGAAGTATAGCCGTCCATAGCATTTCTGCTCGAAAGGATTCTTCATCACTCAAAGCAATGTTTGTAACTTTCACGATATAACTGCAAGGCGGCCAGCTGCTGGGTTAGTGACCTTGTGTGTCAGAGTGTCTCTTGTTTCAGTTTTGAAAATTCACCAAAATTCCACCATGGAGTTATCGAGTCTGTTTAGCTGATTGAAGAGCTAGCTATTGCAGCTAGTGGGTCCTTAACGACGACGTCTGTTTTGTTAGATCGGCCGAGTTACAGATACCACTTGGAAACAAGTAAGCTTTGGAAATAAACATGTATAGAATATTTTTGTGTAAATAACTCATTTCACAACATATATATCTCACAGTCCGGCTAATACAAACAAAATGATTTTGAAAATACAATCTTTTTTTTTTTTTTTTTTAGAGGACTTAATCAATGTATGATAATAATATATAATAATAATAGGTACATTATTGCATTATTGAATTATTGTTGCATTATTAGCCACCTCTTGCTAGAAGTTTTTCAAAAGACAAAGACATATGTGTTCTTGTCTCATAAGTATTGTGAATGAGGGGTATTAGTCCAAAAAAATAGTACCGTTGCCTTTCAAAGGGGAATTGCACTTTTTTTGGAATTGGACCTATCGTTCACAATCATTTTGAGAGAAAAGAAAACAAAAAAGTATTTTGTCGCTGTCATGAAAATCTTCCAAAAAAGTGCTGTTCCCTTTCAAGGTCTCTCGGTTAAGTGCATATATACTATATGTCATTGGTTCTCAACCTTTTTTCAGTGACGTACCCCCTGTGAACATTTTTTTATTCAATTACCCCCTAATCAGAGCAAAGCATTTTTGGTTGAAAAAAAGAGATAAAGAAGTAAAATACGTCTCTGTCATCAGTTTCAGATTTATTAAATTGTATAACAGTGGAAAATATTGCTCATTTGTAGTGGTCTTTCTTGAACTATTTGAAAAAAAAGATATAAAAATAACTAAAAACTTGTTGAAAAATAAACATGTGATTCAATAAAAAAAAAAGATTTCTACACATAGAAGTAATCATCAACTTAAAGTGCCCTCTTTGGGGATTGTAATGGAGATCCATCCGCATTCATTAACTTAATTCTAAACATTTCTTAACAAAAAAATAAATCCTTAACATCAATATTTATGAAAGATTTCCACAAAAAATCCAGCTGTCAACACTGAATATTGAATTGTTGCATTTCTTTTCACAGTTTATGAACTTACATTCATATTTTGTTGAAGTATTATTCAATAAATAAATGTATAAAGGATTTTTGAATTGTTGCTATTTTTAGAATATTTAAAAAAAATCTCACGTACCCCTTGGCATACCTTCAAGTACCCCCAGGGGTACGCGTACCCCCATTTGAGAACCACTGCTATATGTCACTGTTGTTTTCCACACAAACTGTGTAGCGTGGCTTGCAAGAGGAATAATTGGAGTCAAAAATGAGTGTATGTTTAGTCACACATCAAGTAGACAAGGAGGTTCTGAGTTGAGTGTGCAAAAGCTTCAAGTAGATTAGTCCAACAATTATTTGAACGGAATGGTCCAGACTCAAAATGACGACCACTTAAATGTACACATAAGAAACCCAGTACTTTCTATAACAGTTTTCCGGTATTAAATTGTTTTTTTTTCCAACCTTGATGTAATGGAGGAGAAATGTAATTCATGTAGAGATGGGTGAAGACCGACTTCCTCCCTATTCCAACATAAGGCGGCGGAAATAAGAGAAAAGATTACAGACGAAGCGACGGCAGGGAACTTAATGGGGGGAAATCATTTTAGAGGTTACAGTCATTTTAATGTCCTCGTATGTTTCTAATCACTCTCGCCTGGCCCTGTTGGCAAGAGAGTGTTACTTTACAGCAATCTTGTTTCAACACACCGTGATTGCTGTTGCATTGGTTATTATCTTATGTATTTATAGGACCCACAGCATCTAGATGACAGAAATTTAAGGCTTTCTTATGAATAGGAATATGAAAATATATAAACACTACAGCATGTGTTTCCTTATCTTCAGTGTCTGCCTGTCATAGGAAAGTTTTTCCATTGTATCATGACATGGTTAATATTCTGTTTTATTAATTTTTTTACTTAGACGCGCCTGTGTTCCCACCCTTTTTTTTTTTTTTATATATATAGGGTTTTATGGGCGGAAAAGAGAACCTTCTATTTATTTATGGGTAAGAATGCAAAAAAATAAAAACAGTATACATCTCTTTCATAATGATTGTGAATGACAGGTAAAATAAAAATATAAAGTGCTGTTCCCCTTTAAGAGACATAATCAACTGCACACCAGTTTAATACATCAGCTTTGCATGTGCTATTAAGTTTGCACGTTTTAATAGACGCAAACATTAAGAAAATCAAGCCTTTATTATGCTTTATGAAATCGCCTCCAGTCTTCTGCAGGTAACGTCAGCAGGCCGATGATTTTGGAGCTAGAAGTGGGCGTTCCAATATGCTGGAACTCGTGGGAAAACACACCTAACATTACTACGGTGTGCATTTTGGGAGAAGTTTATTCCATCCATTTCCTACCGCTTATTCCCTTTGGGGTCGCGGGGGGCGCTGGTGCCTATATCAGTTACAATCGGGCGGAAGGCGGGGTACACCCTGGACAAGTCGCCACCTCATCGCAGGGCCAACACAGATAGACAGACAACATTCACACTCACATTCACACACTAAGGCCAATTTGTAGTGTTGCCAATCAACTTATCCCCAGGTGCATGTCTTTGGAAGTGGGAGGAAGCTGGAGTACCCGGAGGGAACCCACGCAGTCACGGGGAGAACATGCAAACTCCACACAGAAAGATCCCGAGCCCGGGATTGAACCCAGGTCTATTTAGGACCTTCGTATTGTGAGGCAGATGCACTAACCCCTCTTCCACTGTGAAGCCCGAGAAGTTTATTCTGTAAACAAATTTTTTTAGGTCCAGAATAGTGAAATAAGTCCCAATGTTGTCAGCATTAGATGGGGCCTTTAAATAAGAAATGCAGACACATTGGACACACCTTCTTATTCAATTTGTTTCCTTTATCTTCATGACTATTTACGTTGTAGATTGTCACTGAAGGCATCAAAACTTGTGGGGTTATGTACTGAACAAAAGAAAAGGCGAAATAACTGAAAACATGTTTTGTATTGTTGTTTCTTCAAAATAGCCACCCTTTTCTCCGATTACTGCTTTGCACTTTATTGGCATGCTCTCAATGAGCTAAAGCCTTTAAAGGGGAACATTATCACAATTTCAAAAGGGTTAAAAACAATAAAAATCAGTTCCCAGTGGCTTGTTTTATGTTTCTAAGTTGTTTTCAAAATGTTACACCTCCCGGAATATCCCTAAAAAAAGCTTTAAAGTTCTTGATTTTCGCTATTTGCGATGCGACTGTCCATTTCCCTGTGACGTCATACAGGGCTGCCAATACAAACAACATGGCGGTAACCACAGCAAGATATAGCGACATTAGTTTGGATTCAGACTCGGATTTCAGCGGCTTACGCATGTATTGAAACAGATGGTCGGAGTATGGAGGCAGAGAGCAAAAAGGAAATTGAAGAAGGAATTGAAGTTATTGAGCAAATAGCTATTGACGCTATTCGGCCATAGCATGGGTGTACCTAATGAAGTGGCTCATAGCATGGCTGCCTTATTAGCATCGCCGGTAAAATGTGCAGACCAGACACTGGAGCAACTTAAATCCGTCGATTGGTAAGTGTTGGTTTCGCATTTAATGTTGGTATCTAGTTTCAAATGTACATACAGCTAGCGTAAATAGCATGTTAGCAATGATTAGCTGGCAGTCATGCTGCGACCAAATATGTCTGATTACCACGTAAGTCAACAACATCAACAAAACTCACCTTTGTGATTTCGTTGACTTAATCGTTGAAAATGCATCTGCAGGTTATCCATACATCTCTGTGCCATGTCTGTCGTAGCATCGCCGGTAAAATGTGCGGACACTCTGGCAAATTCAATGGGGGTCTGGCGGCAGATTTCTTGCCAGTGGTGCAACTTGAATCCCTCCCTGTTAGTGTTGTTACACCCTCCGACATCACACCGATGAAGCATGATGTCTCCAAGGTTTCAAAAAATAATCGAAAGAACGGAAAATAACAGAGCTGAGACCCGTTGTTTGTAATGTGAAAACGAAAATGGCGGGTGTATTACCTCGGTGACGTCACGTTCTGACGTCATCGCTAAAAGACCGATAAACAGAAAGGCGTTTGATTTGCCAATATTCACCCATTTACAGTAGAGTTCGGAAATCGGTTAAAAAAATATATACCTGCAACATCAAGGTATATATTGACTCTTGCATAGGTTTAGTGATAATGTTCCCCTTTAAGATTGGTGGAAAACCATCCCAGGTGACTACCTCTTAAAGCTCATCCAGAGAATGCCAAGTGTGCAAAGCAGTAATCAGAGTACAGGGTGGCTCTTTTGAAGAAACTAATATATATATATATATATATATATATATATATAGTATAAAACATGTTTTCAGTTATTTCACCTTTGTTTCGTTAAGTACGTCACTCAACATGTCTTCATTCAGAGTTTAGATGCCTTCAGTGACAATCTACAATGAAAATAATCATGAAAATAAAGAACACTGCATTGAATGAGAAGGTCTGTGCAAACTTTTGGCCTGTACTTTATGTCAATTCTATTGCACAGAACAACACTGATACATAACAAAATCAGCCATACCAAAGCGTGTTAAGTATGAGATTCTTATTACACAGATTCCCTCAAACGTGCCTTTTGCACAGTAAAATACTTTGAAGTCAAAGGCTGAACTATTGCCTCTGCCTGTTCACCTGCCTGAGGACGTGCATCTTCTAAACCCTGTTTACTCACAAGTGAAGCCTAGGAGATGTTTGATCAAAGTACAAAGTGGAGATCCTATTGAGAGACATTTATTGAAAGGTTAGCAACAGTGTCAAGGTTGAATGTGCAACCAGTGTTCCTCTCAGTGCAGAAGAAGCAAATGCTGTGCTCACATTGAACAGGAATGAGTAAAGAAGTAATACATAATATTACCTTAGTTGAGTGTTTTCAACTTTTACAGTGTATGTCCTCATTATAAGAGGAACAAGACGTGTATCTTTGCGACAGCTAACTCCAAATTGGAAGGCAATCAAAGCAAGCAGGATGTAATTGAGGGTCTGTTTAATTGTTCACATTGGCTCAGTGGATGAAGTGAATAAATCAAATCAATACTTCTCTCTACTGATCCATAATTATTTGAAAAAAAGATATGAAACATTAAACAAGCCGAGTCCGTAAGGTTATCATGCCATGCAATTAGTCCGCCGGAGGAAGATTATGTTACCTGGATACCGTTGGGGAGGTGTAATTTCTCTTGCAGATGGAGGTTTTCTTTTTTTTTTTAAATGGAGAGAGCACTTACCTAAATAGGTCAGCCAAAGACTTGCTGCTGCTGTTGCATGCTGCTACTCAGCATACCTGAGAGGAAGCGCCCGGAGGAAAAAAAACAAAACAAAACAAAAAAAACAATGGACTGTCTGCAACTGTGCAACTCTCTTCGGGATCCCCACTTCACTGTTTTCTTCAATGTTCTTCCCACCTTGCTGCTTGGATTGTGCGTTATAGTTTATATTCACAATTAAAAATCCCGTACTTTAATCCTTTTTTTTTGGTTTAGATTTAGTAGGAATCCCAATTGATCACGCTACCTGCCAGATACACATGAAGTATGATCGATGTCCTAAAATCATTAAAAACATGCTGCTCATTTTTACTATAACAATCTACAAGGATAATATAGTCCGCTTCTCTTTCTTCCCCTCTGTTGATCTACTGTCTTTTGTAATTCAAGTATGCATCACATATACAGTCTGTATTGTTGATAATTGTTTTCTACACAAAAATATAATTATTCAACTTATTCAACTTATTATTATTCTTCTCCTTATTTTGGCGCGCTCTACTTTCCACATTTTTCACCCGATTCAAACCGTTCCCACCTCAAACTGTTCAGCCTATTCGGGAATTGCGGGCTTTCTCTTAACAAATTCCAAAAATTCCCAAATTTCCCATATTTCCAGATTTTCCGGGACATTTTTCCCATTCAAAATAAATTGGCCATTTTTGAAACTTTCACCATTTCCCCATTTTTCAACCTATTCAAACCATTCCACCTTCAACACATTCCACCATCCTGGGCATTCAGACTAACATTCTTACAAATTCCTGTCATAGCTTGGACTTGGGTGTGATTTGTTTTCCCGTGGTGCAAAGCGACTGGACCGGACATGGCGTGAAGGTAAGGACATTATTTATTAATAACTCGAAAATATTACAAAAACAAAGGGTATAAACAAAAGGCGCTCTCAATGGAGGTACAAAACTTGGCTAGGAAAACAAAAACTGTTACTATAACGTAAACTATGGACATAAAACAGAACTTGCAAACTATGGCATGAAAAATTAAAACTTACTTGGAATGAGAAAAGACCATGGATCATCAGTAAGGATAACATGGGTGTGTAGAGGGTGATGTCGCCAGGCTGACTGCCTGGCAACTGCAGGCTTAAATAGTGCTGTGGTGATTAACAGGTGCATGAGTCCAAATAAATCGGGTGCGTGATTTGACAGGTAAAACTAATGAGTTTTCATGGTGAGAAAAACAAACAAGAGTGCACAATGAGTCCAAAAACCAAACAGAACGTGACCACAAATCATGACAATTCCAAAAGTATTCTAGGATTTTCCAGAAATCCTGGTTTTCCATAGCCCTATTTCCACCTTTTTTTCTGGCGACTACTCCTTCCACATTTTTTAACACATTGCAACCATTCTTCCGTCATAAGATTTCTATTAATTGAGACAAAAAACAAAATTGTTTTTTGAACTGGAAAAATTACGGGTTTTCCTGAAAGTCTGTGATACCATTTCTCAATTCAACATGTTACTACTTCAACATTTCTCAAATAATTTGAAAAATGTCTTCACCAACCATTTTAAATCTTTCAGACCATTACATTGTTTTACCATATTTAAAAAAAAAAATTGCTCTTTTCCGTGAATTCACAAAGTTTTAGAAAATTCCCATTGAGATCAATGGGACATTCTTCAAAGTTCCACAATTCCTACATTTTTCCTCTGATTCAAACTGTTCCAACTTCAAAATATTCAGCCTGTTCGGGAATTATGTGCTCTACTTCAACAATTCCGAAAAATTCCTGGATTTCCCATAATTATTTTTTTGCATTTTTCTCCATTAATTTTTTAAACTTCCACAATTCCTACATTCTTCAACCAATTCAAATCATTCCACCTTCAACACATCCAACTCATCCTAGACATTCAAACTGCCATTTTTTCACGTTAAACACATTTCTAAGAATTCCTATTTTTTTTCTAACTCAATTTCCTAACTTTTTCGTTTAACTCCATTTTTCTTCCAATTTTAACTATTCCACCGTCACATCATTTTCTTAGTCAGGACAAAAAAAAAAGTTGGTTTAGGAATTAGAAACATTCCCGGTTTTCCCAAAATTCTACAAATTCCATAATACAATTTCTCAATTGAAAAACTGTTACGACTTCAACATTTCTTGACGGATTTAAACAATTCCAATACCAACCAATTGGTTTAGGAACTAAAAACATTCCCGGTTTTCCCCAAATTCCAAGAATTCCATAATACAATTTCTCAGTTGAAAAACTGTTAGTACTTCAACATTTCTTGACCGATTTAAACAATTCCAACAGTAACCAATTCAGCTCATTCAGGACATTATTGCTCCTCAATTAATCAATCAAATTTATTTATATAGCCCTAAATCACAAGTGTCTCAAAGGACTGCACAAGCCACAACGACATCCGCGGTTCAGCGCCCACATAAGGGTAAGGAAAAACTCACAACCCAGTGGGACGACTGAGAATGACTATGAGAGACCTTAGAGAGGACCGCAAATGTGGGTAACCCCCCACCACCTACCAGGGGAGACTGGATGCAATGGACGTCGAGTGGGTCTGGCATAATATTGTGAAAGTTCAGTCCATAGTGGATCTAACTTAATAGTAAGAGTCCAGTCCATAGTGGGGCCAGCAGGAGACCATCCCGAGCAGAGACGGGTCAGCAGCGCAAAGATCTCCCCAACCGATGCACAGGCGAGCGGTCCACCCCGGGTCCCAACTCTGGACAGCCAGCACTTCATCCATGCCCCCCCCCCCCCCCACCCCCCCCCCCCCCCCCCTCCATGAGGGAGAGGGAGGCAGAGGACAAAAATCTATTTAAAAAAAATCCCGCTTTTCCCAAAATTCCAAAATTTCCAGGAAGTTATCATTAAAATGGATGGGACATTTTCCAAGTTGCACAATTCACACATGTTTCAACCTATTCAAACCATTCCAACAACAACACATTCCACTCATCCTCAACATTCAAACTAACACATTCCCAAATTCCAAACCAAATTCTGGTTTCCCTGGAAATTCAAACTATTCAACATTCAAATTATTCCAACATTCAAACTATTCTTACATTCATACTACAAACATCAGCAATTCAGTTCAATTTCAGCATTTGAGCATTCACACAAAATTCCTTCAGGAATTGCCTCATCTAGTTATTATTAATATTCATTATCAGTAGTGTTATTTCTATTGGTATTTTTAATGTTCCATTTTTAGTGCAATAATGTTCATTGTCGTTCTGTGTTATTAATATTTACTTCATTAACTGCTTATTTGCTATAGTTTTTCACATCAAATTTTTTCATATCGCATTTGCTGATGTTGTTGTTTTTGTTGTTGTTTTATCCCCCTCCTATCCCCGCAATTTCCCAATCTTCTTATTGCTCTCCCCTCCTGCTTTGGTCCCGCTGCGCCAAACATTAATATACAAACCCCGTTTCCATATGAGTTGGGAAATTGTGTTGGATGTAAATATAAACAGAATACAATCATTTGCAAATCTTTTTCTACCCATATTCAATTGAATGCACCACAAAGATAAGATATTTGATGTTCAAACTCATAAACTTTTTTTTTTTGCAAATAACAATTAACTTGGAATTTCATGGCTGCAACATGTGCCAAAGTAGTTGGTAAACGGTATGTTCACCACTGTGTTACATCACCTTTTCTTTTAATAACACTCAATAAACGTTTGGGAACTGAGGAAACTAATTGTTGAAGCTTTGAAAGTGGAATTCTTTCCCATTCTTGTTTTATGTAGAGCTTCTGTCGTTCAACAGTCCGGGGTCTCTGCTGTTGTATTTTACGCTTCATAATGCGACACACATTTTCCATGGGAGACATGTCTGGACTGCAGGCGGGCCGGGAAAGTACCCGCACTCTTTTTTTACGAAGCCACGCTGCTGTCACACGTGGCTTGGCACTGTCTTGATGAAATAAGCAGGAGCGTCCATGATAATGTTGTTGGATGACAACTTATGTTGCTCCAAAACCTGTATGGACCATTCAGCATTAATGGTGCCTTCACAGATGTGTAAGTTACCCATGCCTTGGGCACTAAAACACCCCATACCATCACAGATGCTGGCTTTCGAACTTTAACAATCCGGATGGTTATTTTCCTCTTTGTTCCGGAGGACACCACGTCCACAGTTTCCAAATATAATTTGAAAAGTGGACTCGTCAGACCACAGAACACTTTTGCAATTTGTATCAGTCCATCTTAGATGAGCTCGGGCCCAGCGAAGCCGGCGATGTTTCCGAGTATTGTTGATGAATGGGTTTTGCTTTGTATAGTAGAGTTTTAACTTGCACTTACAGATGTAGCGACCAACTGTAGTGACTGACAGTGGTTTTATGAAGTGTTCCTGAGCACATGTGGTGATACCCCTTACAAACTGATGTCGGTTTTTGATGCAGTACCACCTGAGGGATCAAAGGTCGGTAATATCATCGCTCACGTGCAGATTCTCTGAACCTTTTGATGATTTTACAGACCGTAGATGGTGAAATCCTTCAATTCCTTGCAATAGCTCGTTGAGAAATGTTGTTCTAAAGCTGTTTGACAATTTGCTTACAAAGTGGTTACCCTCGCCCATCCTTTTTTGTGAATTACTTAGCATTTCATGGAAGCTGCTTTTATACCCAATCATGGCACTCACCTGTTCCCAATTAGCCTGCACACCTGTGGGATGTTCCGAATAAGTGTTTGATGGGCATTCCTCAACTTTATCAGTATTTATTGCCACCTTTCCCAACTTCTTTGTCACGTGTTGCTGGCATCCAATTCTAAAGTTAATGATTATTTGCAAACAAAAAAATATTTATCAGTTTGAACATCAAATATGTTGTCTTTGTAGCATATTCAACTGAATATGGGTTGAAAATGATTTGCAAATCACTGTATTCCGTTTATATCTACATCGAACACAATTTCCCAACTCATATGGAAACAGGGTTTATAAATCCATTTAATAAAGTTAAATACAAATAATGCAAAGTAAAGTAAATCTGTACAGCAGATATGGGCATCCACATAAACAATATGATTTTCCTGAGTAGCTTTTAGTTACAACTCGCTCAATTATGTCATCCAATTTGCGTAATAGGCCAGGACACATGTTCATGTAATCAGGGTCAATGTAATCAAAAAATTACATTTTCATGGTATTAATCACACTTTTAAATTTTGATTAACTATGATTATTTACAAGCAATTTATTTTTTCCTGATGAGTATATATAGGCAATAACAATTTCTACTCAGATCCAATTATGAACACATGACACAAACAACTCAGCAGGCTGCCAATATACATACGAAAGGCTGTACTCTGACTTGTAATGCATCCTGTGTGACTAATAATTACAACTACATGTTTTTCCTTACTTTCTCAGGTTTGATCGAAAGGCAAAAGTGAAAAGATTTGGTGGCGTTCTCTCCATCTCGAGTGCACCATGATTGAAAGAAGTATCTGGCACAGGCGCTCTTTCCTCAGCGCATAACGGGCGACCTTGTGAACTGCCAAATGTTGCCTGTTTCAGGTTTTTAACATGGCAGGTGCTTTGATTACGATTCAAGCAACTCGACAACAAGCTGTTTGCCTGCGACTTGGAAAGCACTCCAAAACAGATTCTAAGTCAAAATTTGAAGCACTACAGCAGTTATTTCTAACCTTTTATTCTAATAAGACGCCACTTCATTGTTTATATCAGACTTTACTCAATTCTGTGTCCATCCAGGATTTTGCTGGCTTTTCTTTTGGACCATAATGGCCTAAAATGACTTTGTCAGAAAGTTGTGCCAAAAGTTGCATTGTATTTTTCCAATAACATCCAATCAACTTAAAATGTTAAGTTTTATTTATCAATTGTTTAAGTGTTCCTTGTAATCTTAATCTAAAAAAGCACATAAAGTATTGTATTGATGTTTTACTTGTTTTATACCACACTAGATAGCAGTAAAAACACTTACCTGGAGCTCATCTACAAATTGCTGTACAGTTGCAGTCTAATTTAGTTCATCTAATACAGGTAATAATTACAAATATATTTAAAAAAAAACATTACCAGCAACTTCCTTATTGTTGGCTATCTGCCTAGTCATCCAAACATTGCAGGCATTTTAGGCGTATGTTTTTCGCTTGAAAAGTGTTCATCTAACATAAGCAATATTTAATGTTCCAACACATTAAGAGCATGTGTGAACTGTTCAGAGCGATCTATGTGGCAATTTGTTGATGATAAATGAGAGATTATGAGGAAAAAATATCATCACACATTAACATCTCCAACATGTAAATATGGCCTCTTTGCTAGGTCAGCATTGAAAAAAATATATGTCCTAAAATGCCTTACCATGGAAACATAAAAGTTAAATGATTACATATGTGCATGTGCGCTAGCAAGTGAGGACGCTGTTGTATTGCGAAATGTTTTAATACTACATTACCCAAAATTCTTAGTGCTGTAGACAAGAAGAGTTGATATGTAGTTTCACGTTGCTGGCCCTGTTTCACCCACAAGAAAGAAACAAATATAAATGTTGATATGATAGTCGAGGTGCACTTTTGAGTGCCGCTAATTTAAAAAATGGAATAATAATCTTAGAGAAAAATTTTATTTCAAACATTTGTATGCACGCACTACACTTAAAACCTTCAGTATATCAGTAAGTGGTATTAAACTAGAAGAGGCAATTCCTGAAGGAATTGTGTGTGAATGCTCCAATGCTGAAATTTAACTGAAATGCTGACTGAATGTAGTATGAATGTAAGAACAGTTGGAATATTGGAATGGTTTAAATATTGAAGAGCTGATGCTGAACTGAAACGCTAATGGAACATAGGATGAATGTAGAACTGGTTTAAATGTTTAAATGGTTTAAAAGCTGAAATGGTTTGAATGTTGTAATTGTTTGAATGTTGAAGTAGTAAATGGTATTATGGAATTTCAGGAAAATCTGGAATTTTTTTAAACTTAAAAAAAGGGTAGTTTGAATTTCCAGGATGGTGGAATGTGTTAAAGGTGGAATGGTTTGAATGGCTTGAAGAATGTGGGAATTATGGAAGTATGAAAAATGGTAAATTCATTTTGAATAAGGAAAATGCACAACAAAAAAAAAAAAATTATGGGGGGGGGGATTGTTTTTTTGAATTGTTGAAGTAGAACACACAATTCCTGAACAGGCTGAATATTTTGAATTTGGAATAGTTTGAATCAGATAAAAAATGTGGAAGTTGTGGAAATTTGAAGTTAAATTCCCATTGAAATCAATGGGAATTTAAGAACAAATCGGGAATTATTTTGAAAATCATAAAAACTTGAATGGTCTGAGTGAGTTGAAATGGTTGGTGTTAAAATGTTTCAAATCGGTGGAGAAATGTTGATGTAGTAAATTGTTGAATTGAGAAACAGTATTATGGAATTTCGGAAAAAAATTGAATTTTTCCTTTAAAAAAACAAAGTCTTTTTTTGTCCTGATTAACACAGTGACAGTGGAACGGTTGAAATGCGTTGAAAAATGAGGAATGAGTAGTCGCCAGAATAAAGGGTGGAAATAGGGCTTTGGAAAACCAGGAATTTTGGAAAATCCTGGAATTTTTGGGAACTTGGAAAAAAAGGAAGTTTAAATTTCCATAACGGTGGAATGTATTGAAGGTGGAATGGTTTGAATAGGAAGTTGGAAGTTTGAAAAATAGTCAATTCATTTTGAATGGGAAAAATGTTCCGGAAAACCTGGAATTCTGGGAGTTTTGAAGAAGAAGAAGAAATGGATGCATTTTGGTGTAGAAAACCACATGTGTGAATGATTTGGAGTATTCACACAATCATGGAATGGATTAAGCAAACAAATCAAACAATGTATTAATATAATCCACTTCAAGAAACTCCTCAAAGTTAGTGTTTACAAAGTACAAAGAAGAAGATAAACATTCTGAATGGCGCAGTGGGAGAGTGGCCGTGCGCAACCCGAGGGTCCCTGGTTCAAATCCCACCTAGTACCAACCTCGTCATGTCCGTTGTGTCCTGAGCAAGACACTTCACCCTTGCTCCTGATGGGTGCTGGTTAGCGCCTTGCATGGCAGCTCCCTCCATCAGTGTGTGAATGTGTGTGTGAATGGGTAAATGTAGAAGTAGTGTCAAAGCGCTTTGAGTACCTTGAAAGTAGAAAAACGCTATACAAGTACAACCCATTTATTATTTATATATTTATTTATCCATTAATTTTGTAGATAATCTTATTCATCTCACCATATGAAATATAACTTACTTAACTAATTAGTATGTATTTATTTGTAATGGTATTATTTAGGGAGTATATTGTGAATCAATTGAGAACAGGAAGTGAACAAAAGTATTAGCAACTGCAAAGTTAAGATGACGGGGTAGGATTAAATAAGCTCTGCTTCTTCCTACTCCTTTTTGAACATGTTGAATAGAGAAACTGGGATATGTGATGTATCATGTCGTATGCATGCATGTTCCAAATAAACACAAACTCAACTCAACTCAAAACGACGTTGTTGGACCAAAAAATGATTGGAAATTTTAGGCATGGAACACAATTTCCGGGGAATGGCGTTTGAATTCTTGGAGAGACCGTATAAAATAAATCAATGTTTATCAATCAATGTTTATTTAAAAATCCCTAAATCACAAATGTCTCAAAGGACTGTATAAACCACTACGACTACGACATCCTCGGAAGAACCCACATAAGGGTAAGGAAAACTCACACCCAGTGGGACGTCGGTGACAATGATGAATATGAGAACCTTGGAGAGGACCACAAATGTGGGCAAAGCCCCTCCTTCTAGGGGACCGAAAGCAATGGATGTCGAGCGGGTTTAACATGATACTGTGAAAGTTCAATCCATAGTGGATCCAACACAGCCGCGAGAGTTCAGTTCAAAGCGGATCCGACACAGTAGCGAGAGTCCCGTCCACAAGAAACCATCCCAAGCGGAGTCGGATCAGCAGCGTAGAGATGTCCCCAACCGATACACAGGCGAGCGGTCCATCCTGGGTCCCGACTCTGGACAGCCAGTACTTCATCCACGGCCATCGGACCGGACCCCCTCCACAAGGGAGGGGGGGGGGGGGGTACAGAGGAGAAAAACAAAAGAAGTGGCAGATTAACTGGTCTAAAAAGGAGGTCTATTTAAAGGCTAGAGTATACAAATGAGTTTTAAGGTGAGACTTAAATGCTTATACTGAGGTAGCATCTCGAACTGTTACCGGAAGGGCATTCCAGAGTACTGGAGCCCGAATGGAAAACGCTCTATACCCCTCAGCCTTTTTTTGGGCTTTAGGAATCACTAATAAGCTGGAGTCCTTTGAACGCATATTTCTTGCCGGGACATATGGTACAATACAATCGGCAACATAGGCTGGAGCTAGAACGTGTAGTATTTTATACGTAAGTAGTAAAACCTTAAAGTCACATCTTAAGTGCACAGGAAGCCAGTGCAGGTGAGCCAGTATATGCGTAATATTATCAAACTTTCTTGTTCTTGTCAAAAGTCTAGCAGCTGCATTTTGTACCAACTGTAATCTTTTAATGCTAGACATGGGGAGACCCGAAAATAATGCGTCACAGTAATCGAGACGAGACTAACAAACGCATGGATAATGATCTCAGCGTCTTTAGTAAACAGAATGGAGCGAATTTTACCGATATTATGGAAATGAAGTAAGGCCGTTTTAGTAACGCTTTTAATGTGTGACTCAAACGAGAGAGTTGGGTCGAAGATAATAAATACCCAGATTCTTTACCGAGTCGCCTCAAATGGGCTTCAAGTGGAAAAGTACAGAAAAACTGTCAAGTATCGGTTTGTAAGTCAATTCAGAATAATAAAAACCATGTCCTTTTGCTACACAAGAAATATATTCCGAGCAACGATACGAGCGCACCCTCTTTACACTCCACTCAATCGTTGTCAATCACTCGGTGCATTTGGCTCCGCGGGTAATAGGAAGAGATCCAGCATTGCATCCCGTCCAATCTGTTTGGCTCTCACGCGGGAGGTGCATGCTGTTTTCATGCCTGTGTGGGATGGCTTCAAGCTGTTTTCTTATCAAAAGGCCCATTCAGACATTCTCTTTGAGAAGCATCGCAAACCTCAGATCTCACAGCCTCCGTTTCAACCACATGTCTTGATTTTGGAGGCCAGCATCGGAATTGCCGCCACCGAAGAGCTGTCATGGCGAAGGAACCGGGCGACATTTATCGCGGCGAACCAGACACAACGTTGGTTATCAGAGTTTGAGCATGCAACTCTGCTCTATATAATTAATAGGTACTTAAAAATAAACACATGCAAAAAAAAGGTGCACGTCTTGCTAACAGCAGGTGTATTGCCTCTTACTCTGATCACAGAGGGTTTTTTTTTTTACATTTCTACATTGCCTTCCACCCGGGGATGCTTTTTAAACACTCCCTTTTAAACTTCCACTAACAGCCACATCATTGATTTTATGTCTCTGGGATGTTCCCCCCTCCACCCGGTCTGGTTGTAAACAAGCAAACACAGATGATACCTCGCACCACGTCTTGCTGGGCGCTCCTCAGGGTGCCGTGATCATGAAACTCCTAACAAACGTCAGTCGGAGAAAAAGTAATCAACGCAGGCCAAAGAAGGTCAAAGGGTGACTCTGCAAACATGGTGGCTTTTCCACTATGTAGTTTTTAAGTACATATGTACGGATGGTTACCAAATTTTTTTTGGGCACGGACCGAATCTCGCCGGTCCCACCAATTCACTGTTTCATTTGCCTTGGTACTGTACCTGGATTGCATGTGACGCCAATGTCTCACTTCAGCACTTGCCTATCACTCCAGCAGCACTGAGAGCGAACTCAGCCAAACTACCTCAAAGTAATGTTGTAATGATCTATGCCAACAAAGCAATTGACACAAACAAGCTCCAAAAAATATGCTATCTTGATACTACTATACATTAGCTTTGCTACAGTCATGGTACTGATTAGCATTAGTGATTTTACATAGCGACTTTCAATTTTTTTTAAAGCAGCACTAAGTAACTTTTTTAACCCGTTTTGTACACTGTTGAGGTGAGCGAATGTGCTTCTGTATGGTATTTCTCCAGCCATGGTTTTGTGGTTGTTACGTACGGCGAGGGAATGAGACGCCACCAAAGAAAGAATCAGTTCAACAAATTTATTGAACTTTTTGAGGACTTTGTGGGATGTGTATGCTACTTTGAGTGTTTGGTGCAAAACGATGTATAGAGATAACAATGTGAATTTTACCAGAGTTTGTTGTATGTGCATGTTGGATGAATCCTTCGTCTGACCAGAGGGGGCAAGGCAAGAAGGCAGACCGTGGGCAAGCAAGTGGTCGGGGGCTGGAGAGAAGTGAAGTAAATTATATTTATATAGAGCTTTTTCTCTAGTGACTCAAAGCACTTGACATAGTGAAACCCAATAGCTAAGTTACATTTAAACCAGTGTGGGTGGCACTGGGAGCAGGTCGGTAAAGTGTCTTGCCCAAGGACACAATGGCAGTGACTAGGATGGCGGAGTGGGGATCGAACATGGAACCATCAAGTTGCTGGCACGGCCACTCTGCCAACCAAGCTATACCACCCCCGAAACGAAAAGCAACAAGGTCCGTGTCTAAAGGGAAGTCGAGGCGCACAGCTCGATCACAGACGACACGGTAAGCACTGCGGGAAGACACAAGGGACATAAGACACGGAAGCTGGGAAGACACAGTGAGAGATCCAGTGCGCGGGAGGGAAGCCAGAGACGGGATGCTTACTATGGGAGTTAACTGCGTTCGGCCAAAGGATCTTCGGGTCTACCGGTCTTTATACTGCTTGCCATAACTAAAACCCACGTGTGCTGATTACAGATCGCTTGCAGCGTTGCCAGCTAAGGCGCTGGCAGAGCTTGCCGCAGACGACATGCGGGATTGAGCACGCGCCGTGACAGTGGTGACATAAATGATGGTATTTTGAGAGGTAATCATTAAAGTCAGACATCACTGAAGGCTTAGGTGGGAAAACGCACTGTCCGCCCCTGCTGAATAGAGTCTGGATACACTTTTCCATTGAGTGCCAACATCCCTCGCCGGTGTTTTGGCGAGACGTGCTCCCCACTGGATTCATGCACCCCTTGCATCTCTGCACATGTTGAAATTGTGCATTAAAAGACTCACAGATGAATACAATCATTACACTAAACAATACTATATATTTGTATTTTGCAATTCAATATACATGCTTCATAATACAAACAAACAAATGTGTGATTAGTTCAAGTGGGGGTTTCCAATTGATGACACCCCCACCCGCCATACTTGCCAACCCTCCCGGATTTTCCGGGAGACTCCCAAAATTCAGCGCCTCTCCCGAAAATCTCCCGAAATTCAGGAGGAGCTGAAGGCCACGCCCCCTCCAGCTCCATGTGGACCTGAGTGACATGTGGACAGCCTGTTTTCACGTCCGCTTTCCCACAATACAAACAGCAAGCCTGCCCAATGACGTTATAACTGCAGAATGATTGAGGGCGAGTTGTTGGTTTCTTATGTGGGTTTATTGTTAGGCAGTTTCATTAACGTCCTCCCAGCACCATAACAACACACAACAACAGCAGTCACGTTTTTGTCTGCCGTAAACAGCAATGTTGTGACACTCTTAAACAGGACACTACTGCCATCTACTGTACATGCATATGTGACAATAACATCTACGGCTTTTAGAGAGTGCAGAAGAACGAGGAAGATACAGCCATGGTGACGACGAGTAAGATGAAATACGCTTGTAAGTTCCAAGCCGCAGCTGCGATTGGACCTGGATAGCTTCCTGGAAGAAGTAGTGGACTACCAATTGCTAGCATGGCCCGGTTTTGGGCCATGATAGGGAGACATGGAAGATTCCAGACTCTAGTGCGTTTGATGAAAGCACTTTCGTGCGTGCCACACAACAATACATCATCAGAGAGGGTGTTCAGCATGGTTAGAAAAAATTGTGACGGAGAATAGAACAAGGATGGACAATTCAACCCTTAACTCAACAATGAGTAGTTGAGTGTTATGTGTGTGTATATGTGTAAATAAATTAAGTCAAAGTTAAAGTTAAAGTACCAATGATTGTCACACACATACTAGGTGTGCCGAAATTAATCAATCAATCAATCAATCAATGTTTATTTATACAGCCCCAAATCACAAATGTCTCAAAGGACTGCACAAATCATTACGACTACAACATCCTCGGAAGAACCCACAAAAGGGCAAGGAAAACTCACACCCAGTGGGCAGGGAGAATTCACATTCAGTGGGACGCCAGCGACAATGCTGACTATGAGAAACCTTGGAGAGGACCTCAGATGTGGGCAACCCCCCCCCTCTAGGGGACCGAAAGCAATGGATGTCGAGCGGGTCTAACATTATACTGTGAAAGTTCAATCCATAGTGGCTCCAAGACAGCAGTGAAAGTCCCGTCCACAGGAAACCATCTCAAGCGGATCAGCAGCGTAGAGATGTCCCCAACCGATACAGGCGAGCGGTCCATCCTGGGTCCCGACGAGCGGTCCATCCTGGGTCTCGACTCTGGACAGTCAGTACTTCATCCATGGTCATCGGACCGGACCCCCTCCACAAGGGAGGGGGGGACATAGGAGAAAGAAAAGAAGCGGCAGATCAACTGGTCTAAAAAGGAGGTCTATTTAAAGGCTAGAGTATACAGATGAGTTTTAAGATGAGACTTAAATGCTTCTACTGAGGTAGCATCTCGAACTGTTACCGGGAGGGCATTCCAGAGTACTGGAGCCCGAACGGAAAACGCTCTATAGCCCGCAGACTTTTTTTGAGCTCTAGGAATCACTAATAAGCCGGAGTCTTTTGAACGCAGATTTCTTGCCGGGACATACGGTACAATACAATCGGCAAGATAGGCTGGAGCTAGACCGTGTAGTATTTTATACGTAAGTAGTAAAACCTTAAAGTCACATCTTAAGTGTACAGGAAGCCAGTGCAGGTGAGCCAGTACAGGCGTAATGTGATCAAACTTTCTTGTTCTTGTCAAAAGTCTAGCAGCCGCATTTTGTACCAACTGTAATCTTTTAATGCTAGACATTGGGAGACCCGAAAATAATACGTTACAGTAATCGAGACGAGACGTAGCAAACGCATGGATAATGATCTCGGCGTCTTTAGTGGACAAAATGGAGCGAATTTTAGCGATATTACGGAGATGAAAGAAGGCCGTTTTAGTAACGCTTTTAATGTGTGACTCAAAGGAGAGAGTTGGGTCGAAGATAATACCCAGATTTTTTACAGAGTCACCTTGTTTTATTATTTGGTTGTCAAATGTTAAAGTTGTATAATTAAATAGAGGTCGGTGTCTAGCAGGACCGATAATCAGCATTTCCGTTTTTTTGGCATTAAGTTGCAAAAAGTTAGCGGACATCCATTGTTTAATTTCATTAAGACACGCTTCCAACTGACTACAGTCCGGCGTGTTGGTCAGCTTTAGGGGCATGTAAAGTTGTGTGTCATCAGCATAACAGTGAAAGCTAATACCGTATTTGCGTATGACGTCACCTAGCGGCAGCATGTAGATGCTGAAGAGTACAGGGCCAAGGACCGAACCCTGGGGAACTCCACACGTTACCTTAACATAGTCCGAGGTCACACTGTTATAGGAGACGCACTGCATCCTATCAGTAAGATAAGAGTTAAACCATGACAGGGCTGAGTCTGAAATACCAATTCGTATTTTGATACGCTCTAATAAAATATTATGATCGACGGTATCGAAAGCAGCGCTAAGATCGAGGAGCAGCAACATAGATGACGCATCAGAGTCCATCGTTAGCAATAGATCATTAGTCAGTTTTGCGAGGGCTGTCTCAGTCGAGTGATTTGCCCTGAAACCGGATTGAAAGGTTTCACATAGATTGTTAAACGCTAAGTGCTCATTTAGCTGCTCTGCAACAATTTTTTCGAGGATTTTCGAAATAAAGGGAAGGTGAGACACCGGTCGGTAGTTTACCATGAGGTCTGGATCGAGGTTAGGTCTTTTAAGGAGAGGATGAATAACCGCTTTTTTGAATGCAACGGGAACAGTGCCCGAGGAAAGTGATAAGTTTATAATATTTAGCACTGATGGACCTAATAATACAAAAAGCTCCTTGATAAGTTTCCCAGGAAGTGGGTCAAGTAAACATGTTGTTTGTTTTATTCCATTTACACGTTGTAACAATCCTTCTAATGTTATTTCATCAAAACGAGAGAAACTATTTTGGATATTTGCAGTATCCGCCGTATATACAATCGTATCTGTGTTACTATAACCCCGTTGTAGCTGGGACGCATTGTCTTTAATCTCCTTTCTAATAAGTTCAATTTTCTTATTAAAGAACTTCATAAAGTCATCTGCCGAATGGGTGGAGCTACTGGAAGGAGTCCCTTGTTGGGTTAGCGATGCTACTGTACTAAATAAAAATTTTGGATCGTTTTTATTAATGCGGATGAGATTTGAGTAATAATTAGTTTTAGCTAAGGTAAGCATGCGTTCATAAGTTATTAAACTATCACTCCATGCTTGATGGTGCACCTCAAGTTTAGTCGTGCGCCATTTGCGTTCCAGCTTTCTACATAATAATTTCTGAGCTCTAGTTTCTTCAGTAAACCATGGCGTACGCCTTTTTGGAGCCTTTTTTAACTTTAGCGGTGCTATACTATCAATGGTTTCGCGCAGGGCGTTGTTAAAGTTGTTAGTGAGGTTATCAATAGAGCCCACATACTTTGGGAACGGTGCCATTACCGAGGGCAGTAGGTCCGCAAGAGTCGTCGTTGTGGCAGCATTAATGTTGCGGCTGCTATAGCAGTTATTATTATTATTAGCTTGCCGAACATGAGTCTGAACTTCGAATTTTATAAGGTAATGATCGGACATTACTTTAGTATACGGGAGTATCATAACTTTGGAGACGGTGATACCTCTGACAAGCACTAGGTCTATCGTATTACCGCTGCGATGCGTCGGTTCATTTATTATTTGTGTAAGACCACAGCTATCAATTATAGTCTGGAGCGCCACGCACGGTGGGTCCAATGGGGTATTCATATGGATATTAAAGTCCCCCATTATAATTATATTATCGGCGTGCGTCACTAGATCAGCAACAAACTCTGAGAATTCACTAATAAAGTCCGAATAGGGCCCTGGAGGGCGGTAGATAACGGCCAGGCACAGAGGCAGAGGTGTGGCAGACTTCATAGAAAGCACCTCAAACGATTTATATTTATTATTTAAGTTAGGACTAAAGTTAAAGTTTTCGTTGTATATTAGTGCGACACCCCCTCCCCTTTTGAGGTGACGGGCAATATGCGCATTCGTATAGTTAGGAGGGGATGCCTCATTTATCGCAAAAAAGTCGTCTGGTTTAAGCCAGGTTTCGCTAAGACCGATGACGTTAAGGTTGTTGTCTCTAATGACCTCATTGACTAATAACGTTTTGGGAGACAAAGATCTGATGTTTAGAAAGCCCATATTATAGGTAGTGGGCTGTTTTAAGGAGTTGTTGATAAAATTATCCGTAGTAGCAATATTAATAATGTTGCGTTTATTATGCGCAGTGTACTTAAAATAATTACGACCATATCTAGGAATTGATATGACGGGAATTTTCAGATTGTCTACTTGGCGCTGCGATAAACTGAACGCATCATAATTTGCCACCTCAGTAGAACGCATGTCTAACTCTGACGAAGTCATAGACACAGTAGAAAAAACATTTTGTGAGTTGTGTATTATTCTACGAAAATTGCTATGTGTACAGGGATCATCCAGCCTGGCGCTGGCTAGCTCTAACTTAACTGACTCCATACCCAGGCTAGCAGGCTCTGTAATTGCCTGTGACCGGGCTTGCTCTAGTGCAGTTAGTCAAATGTGGCTCAATGCGAAGTCTATGTTCCGAGACAAGAGGATAGCGCCTTCCTGGTTAGGGTGAAGGCCGTCTCTCCTCAGCAAGCCAGGTTTGCCCCAGAAAGAGGGCCAATTATCAATAAACGTAAATCCCTGTTGTCTGCAGAAGCTATCCAGCCACCTGTTAAGAGAGACTAATCTGCTATATCTCTCATCATTGCCTCTCCCAGGCAGGGGGCCAGAGACAATTACTCGATGCCTGGACATCTTTCTGGCGAGATTACAAGCCCTGGCTATGTTTCTCTTTGTAATCTCTGATTGTCTCATCCTAACGTCATTGGAGCCAACGTGTATTACTATATTCGCATAACTAGTGGTGCGGTTAGCCTGCCGTACGTGTTTACTAGACCTGTTGCGAGTTAGCTCCCTAAGATTAGCTTCAATGTCAGGTGCTCTGCCCCCGGGAATACACTTAATTGTGGCTGGTTTGCTAAGCTTTATGTTTCGGGTGATGGAGTCCCCTATAACTAAAGTGTGGTGCCCGGTAGACTGGGGTGTAGGACTAGCTAAAGGGCTAAATCTATTATGCGTCTCAACCGGTACACCGTAGCTTGTAGGCCGATTAGGGCTGCTACAAGCTGGGCTAGTTAACTCGCTACAGCTAACGCTAGCAGATGTGTCCGCAACATCTAAAGTTACGAAATTACACTGCTCTAACTGGCGGACACGGCTCTCTAGCAAAGCCAACCTATCCATGAGTAAAGTGCACGAAGCGCAGGAAGCCATACTCACAGAAACTTTCCGTCGCCGAGTGGAGTGCCAGCTGTCTTCGGGAAGTGGTGGTCACGGTGGCGGGGGAGAAGCTTCCTTCAGACCGGCGCTGCCTTTCTCCGCTAGCCTCGTTAGCTTAGCAGCTAGCTAGCTGAGGGCGAATGAACACAGAAATTCAAGTATTTCTCTTATATACATACACATATATATATATATATATATATATATACTGTATATATATATATATATATATATAGCTAGAATACACTGAAAGTCAAGTATTGCATATATATATATATATATATATATATATATATATATATATATATATATATATATGTATGCAATACTTGACTTGGTGAATTCTAGCTATATACTCCTCCCCTCTTAACCATGCTCCCAACCACGCCCCGTCCCAAATATGCCCCCACCCCACCCCAACCTCCACCTCCCGAAATCAGAGGTCTCAAGGTTGGCAAGTATGCCACCCGCAGACCATGGATATTGTTAATATATGGCTCCAACAAACCCCTAATAAAAACGAATAACAGAGTTAAAGGCAACATAATAAAAACAAGATGCATTGTTGGCACTAACAATGAACAAAGTACAAATCGAAAGTATTTAGCCGTTGGTTTCATTACAAATTATAATTTCATGTCAACAAGCAACCCAACCCCACTTCTAGGACCACATTACTGCAAGTAGATTGCCAACTTGTGGGAAACACTATGATTTGCCAGACAAAATGAACAATCCTGAAGGAATCAATAAAGTACTATCCATCTATCTATCTATCTATCTATCTATCTATCTATCTATCTATCTATCTATCTATCTATCTATCTATCTATCTATCTATCTATCTATCTATCTATCTATCTATCTATCTATCGGTCTAATAATCTTAAATTCAATGCTGATAGAAATTATTAGTTTGGCCTAAATCGTGCAGCCCTAGTCTATAGTGTACACATTTCAGATAAACTCATCCACAGTAATTAAAGAGATGGTTTGATAAAAACAGACCATCTTTGAATCTCAGTAAAACTAAAATAATGCTATTCGGTAACAGTAGATAATAAAGCCAAAATCAAATATGAGTAAAAGAGGTCACATTTTTAGGTGAAATAGTAGATGAAAAAAAAACAGGAAATCTCATATAAAAATTATACAACATTATGTGGCATGGAATATTTCAATAATAAATGCATTTAAAAAAATTCCGGGACCCTCATCTCTATATTTGAACCTTACCCGATGCTTGTACTTAAATCGATTAATTGTTTGGCATTGCTTGTGTTGTAAGTCCAGTTTGTTCCATAGTTTTACGCCGCATACAGACACACAACAACGTTTACGTGTGGTTTGAGCTTTCAGCAGTGAGAAATAACCAAAGCACCTCAATTTATGAGCCTGCACTCGTCTTATAAAATGAAAAATCATTGTAGATCAGGCGGCATTAATTTGTTGTTTTGAGGTTAAAAATGTACATAAAAGACACATTTAGACGTTAACTGAATTAGGCACATGACTTGTATTTATATTTGGCGGTATGAGGGACAATGTCCTCAAATGGTAGAAATCCCAATTTGGCCTGCGGGCCATTGGCACATTTTTGCTTTGGCCCTTGGAGGGAAAAAGGTGTGGGCTTGAAAGTCAACACCTTCATAACTCTCTGACCTTCCACTTAAGTTTTTTTGTTTTGTTTTGCGCTTTAAAGTAGCATGAATTGTGATGAAGGTGTGTTGATGAAGAGGCCCAACTCACCAAAGGCTACTGAGTACAAGTGTAAAGCTGGACTTTTTTTTTTTTCTTCTTCCCCCGTCGCTGTTAGCTCAGCCATTTTTGGGGCGGTCAGGCTGTCTTGCCACAATCACACGCTGGCGCCACAATTGCTGTGCTTCAACTGCAACCCTTTCACTGCGTAATGAATACATCCAGGAATAAACTTAACCACTCATATGCACCCCCCCCCCCCCCCCCCCCCCACACACACACACACCCACCCCCAAGGGTTTATGTACAGAGACGAGACTGCCGCCGTGTTTGTCCCGGAAGGTGTGCACGCTCACCTCGCCCCCAACGTGTCGTGCGGCGGCCGCCGCCGCCGCCGCATCTGGTTCAACACAGAAGCAGTCAGTGAGCGAGCGGCGACCGCCGTCGCACATTTTGTGGGACCGTTCCGGGGAATGTTGGGGGGGCTGCGAGAGGATGAGGGTGTTGTTTTTCTCCTAGCCATCAAACTTGTGTGCATATGTTGAGGAGGCACAAAAGATGCACACATGCGGCAACATACCTAGCATTTTTCTGAGTACACAGCACAGTATACTGTATGTATATGAAAGCCTTTTTTTTTTTCCGGTGTTTAATTCTGTCTGCAAAAGATAAATATCCCTGCAGAAGCTTGGAGACTTGATTGCGCAAAGGGATCTGATCAGTAATTTTCCACACTTTCACTCACTTCAGTCTTCCCGTTTCTTTACTGATACGTGCCATATAGTTTACAGCATGTGTGCGTCTCTCTTTATTTGCCGTAAGTGACATTGACATGGCAGCCCTCCATCCAACGTGCCATTTCTATTTATACATGGACGCATCACCTGCATAATCAGACGGCGATACTTTGATTTCGCATCCACCGTCTGTAATAAACGAAATCAATTAGGCCATACTTTTAAATCAGGGAGAAGGCGATACTAATTTTCTCCTTAAGTGCGGTTTCCACGGCAATCAGAGGCCTCCGTGGGGCGCCAGGAATGGAGGTGGCGGGTAGGAGCACACACAGCGGGAACAATCGGAGCGCAAAAAAGCTTACCATACTAGTTGCAGAATCTTCTGCCATGCTTTTAAAGGGGAACATTATCACAATTTCAAAAGGGTTAAAAACAATAAAAATCAGTTCCCAGTGGCTTGTTTTATTTTTCAAAGTTTTTTTCAAAATTTTACTCCTCCCGGAATATCCCTAAGAAAAGCTTTAAAGTTCTTGATTTTTGCTATTTGCGATGCGACTGTCCATTTCCCTATGATGTCATACAGTGCTGCCAACACAAACAACATGACGGTTACCACAGCAAGATATAGCGACATTAGCTCGGATTCAGACTCGGATTTCAGCGGCTTAAGCGATTCAACAGATTACGCATGTATTGAAACAGATGGTCGGAGTATGGAGGCAGATAGCAAAAACGAAATTGAAGAGGAAACTGAAGCTATTGAGTGAATAGCTATTGACGCTATTCGGCCATAGCTTGGGTGTACCTAATGAAGTGGCCCATAGAATGGCTGCCTTATTAGCATCGCCGGTAAAATGTGCGAACCAAACGATCAAGACTTTCGCATCTCGTGACACTGGAGCAACTTAAATCCGTCGATTGGTAAGTGTTGGTTTCGCATTAAATGTGGGTATCTAGCAGGGGTGTGGACTCGAGTCACATGACTTGGACTCGAGTCAGACTCGAGTCATGAATTTGATGACTTTAGACTTCACTTGACAAAATGTAAAAAGACTTGCAACTCGACTTAGACTTTAACATCAATGACTTGTGACTTGACTTGGACTTGAGCCTTTTGACTTGACATGACTTGCTACTTTCCCCAAAACCCAACGATTAAAAAGTTATTCAGGAGCGCTCCGTATCTTCCTTTGTGTACGCGTGTCTGTCAGCGTGTGCGCGCTACTTGTCAGAACAACAGCCAATCAAATTACATCCATGTTATTTTCGTCACACAGCATTCAGCCAATCAAATTGCAGGAAAACCAACGAAGAAGATCTCTCAAACAACCCGCCAGTGAGGAAAAATTATGCCAAAAATATTTTCGTTCGGGGATTAAAACTACGAGTTGGTCAACAAAAAACGATTTCCAGTATGCAAAGAATGCGGTTCGAAGATTACAGACGGAGACGCAACAACTTCCTACTTTGTTTGACATTTGAAGTTGCACAATGAAGGGTAAGTTTTAAATGAAAGCTAACGTTTATTGGCTGAGTAACGTAACTTGTATTTGTTGTGTAGTTAATTCAGTGAGGCTGTAAACTCACTGCTAACGTTAGAACCATAGACATCTTATAAGTACAGCAGCATCGAGCGCTACTGCCTACTGGCGCAGACGAGACGCGGGGCCGCCATCTTGGAGTGGTGATCCACCCCACTCAGTGCAATTTATTTGGCAGGAGCAATGAACTGTCAGCGCATTTAATTCATTTTACCTCACTGAATACCACTCATTTCCACCCGCTTTTTTGTCATACGTGTAGCTATGATAAAGGACACATGTTTTGGCGTGTTCATAGTTTGCTTAACAGTACTATAATATTATTATATACTATAAGTGATCAGACGTCCGAGATCAAAACTGGGAAGAATAATCCCAGAGAAGGGGGAAAAAAACGGTCAGCTATTTTTAAGTTGAAGAAACAATATGATTAAGTTATATATACATGTGTATATCCTACATAGACAATGTATGAATACATTACATATCTATATATCTTAGGGACCTATAGACTGTATCTCCGTTTTTGCAGCAACAGAGAGTTTATTCTGTCTTGACACTTTGTATTGATATTTTCTATTACATTTTTCCCAGTGATTGTTTTATATGTATTTTTTATGTATGTTGGTTTGGATAAAAGTGTCTGCCAAATACTTAAACAAATATAAACACCTGAAAGTATTTATATGAACTAAAACCACCAATCTGTTTCACTGGATTCAGAATAAAACCAAAGTCTGTCTTACCCAACAAAGTTAGTATTTGAATATTGTTACTTGAAGACTTATTCCTGGTTACAATTAGACTGTTAAGAGAGTATTGTCTTATATTTTGCCTAAAATGAGAATGCATCATAATCAGTGGTGGCTGGTGAATTTTGTTTTAGGTGGGGCTGAAAGTTTGTTAACCAAATACCTGTAGGGGCGGGGTCATCCTCCCCGAGAAGATTTCTTTGTGATTTTCCCATACAAATATTGAAGATCTTTGCTCCTTCTCAACTCTGTGGTGATATTATTTTCACAAAATACAACCAATAGTACGTTAATGTTAAATCTTATGAAAAGTAAGCCCCAGAATCCTATTTTCAACAGTCCTCTCATTTGAGCAGGAAAACGCTGAACACCAGCCCGACATCTTTGTTTTCTACCTGTCAGTTTAGGCTGCTCGCTGGCACCTTGTCGCCTCTTCAAGATGGCGGCCAAATTGCTCGCGTAATAGCAGCCAATGCTGTGTCTACTTATAAGATGTCTATGGTAATAATTTCATTGCAAACACGACAATCTGTTGCGTCCACTGCAGTTTGCTACTTTATTCATACTTTTTGTCAGGTGATTTTTTTTTAAGCGGGGTTGCATGGGGTACCTACATATAAGGTTACGTTGGTGAATGCATCACACACAGTAACGCAACGTTAGACGGCGGTCAGCAGCACCGCGTATTTCAGCCACCTACAAAAAGACAGACAAAGTCAAATAAAGGTTGGTTAAAATGTATACTATATTAAGAATATGTGTACATATTGCATAGGGCCCTGACATCTAAAAAGTACGACTCTGTTCATTGTTATGTTCATGTATTTGTTATGTTTTTCATGTGTACGCACACATAAACACACATAGAATATGAGATGAGATCAATGAGATAAGGTAAGAACAGGATAGAAACTGCTGTTGAGCTAGTTACAATGCAAAATGCCATGGAAATACAATGTTAACACGTTTGTGCAAATAAGTACAGTTGCACTTGTTTTTTTAAAATTTGTTTATTCTGTAAAGGAATTAGTTAAATGTTTAAAATGACGGGTTAATAGTGCTATTATGAAAAGCAATGTCAGCACAATTTTTTTCCTGCAGTTTCAAATGCACTTGTTTTAATAAATGCATACAGCGTTTTAAAATCATACACAATCTGTGTAAATATATTAGTCTGGGGTTAAAAGGACTGGAAATGACTCGAAACTCAAAATGCAGGACTTGGGACTTGATTTGAGACTTTCCAGTCTTGACTTTGGACTGGACTCGGGACTTGCCTGTCTTGACTCGAGACTTGACTCGAGACTTGAGGGCAAAGACTTGAGACTTACTTGTGACTTGCAAAACAATGACTTGGTCCCCCCTCTGGTATCTATCAATCAATCAATCAATGTTTACTTATATAGCCCTAAATCACTAGTGTCTCAAAGGGCTGCACAAACCACTACGACATCCTCGGTAGGCCCACATAAGGGCAAGGAAAACTCACACCTAGGGGGACATCGGTGACAATGATGACTATGAGAACCTTGGAGAGGAGGAAAGCAATGGATGTCGAGCGGGTCTAACATGATACTGTGAAAGTTCAATCCATAATGGATCCAACACAGTCGCGAGAGTCCAGTCCAAAGCGGATCCAACACAGCAGCGAGAGTCCCGTTCACAGCGGAGCCAGCAGGAAACCATCCCAAGCGGAGGCGGATCAGCAGCGCAGAGATGTCCCCAGCCGATACACAGGCGAGCAGTACATGGCCACCGGATCGGACCGGACCCCCTCCACAAGGGAGAGTGGGACATAGAAGGAAAAAAAAAAGAAACGGCAGATCAACTGGTCTAAAAAGGGAGTCTATTTAAAGGCTAGAGTATACAAATGAGTTTTAAGGTGAGACTTAAATGCTTCTACTGAGGTGGCATCTCGAACTGTTACCGGGAGGGCATTCCAGAGTACTGGAGCCCGAACGGAAAAACGCTCTATAGCCCGCAGACTTGTTTTGGGCTTTGGGAATCACTAATAAGCCGGAGTCCTTTGAACGCAGATTTCTTGCCGGGACATATGGTACAATACAATCGGCAAGATAGGATGGAGCTAGACCGTGTAGTATTTTATACGTAAGTAGTAAAACCTTAAAGTCACATCTTAAGTGCACAGGAAGCCAGTGCAGGTGAGCCAGTATAGGTATATATGTATGTATATATGTATATAAAGGTATATACAGTATAGGTATATATGTATGTATATATGTATATAAAGGTATATACAGTACAGGCGTAATACGATCAAACTTTCTTGTTCTTGTCAAAAGTCTAGCAGCCGCATTTTGTACCAACTGTAATCTTTTAATGCTAGACATGGGGAGACCCGAAAATAATAGTTTGAAATGTACATACAGCTTGCGTAAATAGCATGTTAGCATCGATTAGCGTAGCATGTTAGCATCGATTAGCTGGCAGTCATGCTGCGACCAAATATGTCTGATTAGCACATATTAGCACACCCTCATTCCAAAATATCACAAATTATTTTTTTTCCTCAAAACTCTACAGACAATACCCCATGATAATCTTTGTGTTTTTTTTTTTTTTAATTCTACTAAAACTGAAAAAACTAAAAAAAAAAAAAAAATATGCATAAGCATTCACAGCCGTTGTTCAATCGATTGTTGATGCACATTTGGCAGCAATTACAGCCTCAAGTATTTTTGAATACGATACCGCAAGCTTGGCACACCTATCTTAGGGCAGTTTAGCCTTCATCTTTGCCCATTCCTTTATTTTTAATATATTTCCTAATTTATATATATAAAAAAAAAAAAAAAAGTGTCTCATTTTTATTATGGAGTATTGTGTGTAGAATTTTGAGGACACAAATTAATTTATTCCATTTTGGAAGAAGGCTGAAACATGAAATGTGGAACAAGGGAATATGTTCTGGATGTGGAGGAAATGTTGCATGTATTTGTTCTTCAAGTAGATACGTGACAGGTTCCTCCATCGGTAAACAGTGGAAATATTTATGGTTAGTCAGAATCCAAAGGAAGTTGACTCTGCGTCATCTCCATTGTCCGTCTGGGTTTTCCTTGCACTCATGATGGGTATACTGTAAATAAACCTGTATTTTTTTTATCTGCTCTCTGGATTAAAAAAGCCCAAATCAAAAGCGGTGCATGATATTTCTAAAAAAATTTAACACATAGAATCAGGTGTGTTAAATATATTTTCATTCGGGGCCACATCACAATTATATCTGCTTTTAGGGTTGCTTGTGAAAATGAATATACAGTCGCAATCAAAAGTTTACATACACTTTTAAAGAACATAATGTCATGGCTGTCTTGAGTTTCCAATAATTTTTACAACTCTTATTTTTTGGTGATAGAGCAGGGGTCTCAAACATGCGGCCCGCGGGCCATTTGCGGCCCGCGAGACGTTATTATGCGGCCCGCGCTTTGATATGACAATTTAATGTTGTTCAAACTCATAAACTTTTTTTTTTTTTTTTTTTTGCAAATAATAGTTAACTTAGAATTTCATGGCTGCAACACGTGCCAAAATAGTTGGGAAAGGACATGTTCACCACTGTGTTACATCACCTTTTCTTTTAACAACAGTCAATAAACGTTTGGGAACTGAGGAAACCAATTGTTTAAGCTTTGAAAGTAGAATTCTTTCCCATTTTTGTTTTATGTAGGTAGAGATTCAGTCTTTCAACAGTCCGGGGTCTCCGCTGTCGTATTTTACGCTTCATAATGCGCCACACATTTTCGATGGGAGACAGGTCTGGACTGCAAGCGGACCAGGAAAGTACCTGCTCTCTGTTTTTACAAAGCCATGCTGTTGTAAAACTTGTCTTGCTGAAATAAGCAGGGGCGTCCATGATAATGTTGCTTGGATGACAACTTATGTTGCTCTAAAACCTGTATGGACCATTCAGCCTTATGGTGCCTTCACAGATGTGTAAGTTACCCATGCCTTGGGCAGTAATACACCCCCATCCCATCACAGATGCTGGCTTTTGAACTTTGCGACTATAACAATCCGAATAATTATTTTCCTCTTTGTTCTTGAGGACACCATGTCCTCTTTTCCAAATATAATTTGAAATGTGGAGTCGTCAGACCACAGAACACCTTTCCACTTTGCATCAGTCCATCTTAGGTAAGCTCTGGCCCAGCCAAGCCGGCGCCGTTTCAGGATATTGTTGATAAATGGGTTTGGCTTTGCATAGTACAGTTTTAACTTGTACTTACAGATGTAGAGACCAACTGTACTTACTGTCAGTGGTTTTATGAAGTGTTCCTGAACCCATGTGGTGATATCATTTACACATTGATGTCGGTTTTTGATGCAGTACTGCCTGAGGGATCAACGGTCCGTGATATCATCGCTTAGGTGGAGTGATTTCTCCAGATTCTCTGAACATTTTGATGATTTGATAAATTCCTTGCAATAGCTCGTTGAGAAATGTTGTTTTAAAACTGTTCGACAATTTGCTTACAAAGTGGTGACCCTCACCCCATCCTTGTTTATGAATTACTTAGCATTTCATTGAAGCTGCTTTTATAACCAATCATGGCACCCACCTGTTCCCAATTAGCCTGCAGACCTGTGGGATGTTCCATATAAGTGTTTGAAGAGCATTTCTCAACTTTATCAGTATTTATTGCCACCTTTCCCAACTTCTTTGTCATGTGTTGCTGGCATCAAATTCTAAAATTAATGATTAATTGCAAAAAAAAAAAAAATGTTTATCAGTTTGAACATCAAATATGTTGTCCTTGTAGCATATTCAACTGAATATGGGTTGAAAATGATTTGCAAATCATTGTATTCCGTTTATATTTACATCTAACACAATTACCCAACTCAAATGGAAACGGGGTTTGTATATATATATATATATATATATATATATATATATACATATATATATATACACACACACACACACACATTTATGTACGTATGAAGATGAGGTATATCACCTCGACTAGGTCATTTGAAAAGTAAATTCAAGTCAATACTAATATATGAATATGTAGATGATATCCATCAGATAGATTCTGGAGATGACTATATATACTTTTTTCAGCCCAAGGAGGATATGTGATTAATCATGATTAATCACATACTTGACACGTGACCAATTTTTTCCAATCACTTGACAGCACCAATTCTAATTATCCACACGTTCTGCAGGTGCTCGGCTGTCACTCCGACTGCTTGTGACAGAAGAAGTGCAAAAAACCCCGCCTTGCGTCTGCCACGGTGCATCCGGTGTGGCGCCCCTGATAGTTTTGTGGAAGCCGAGAAGTTGCAGCTTAGACACAACAGTTGTTTGTCACACCCAGAAGTGTTCCACGGTAGAAAGGGAGCCGTGCAATAAAAGAATCCGTGCCTTTCCGAATATTTTTTTTTTTTTAGGTTTATCTCTCATTACGCCTGGTTTGCTCTGCCGCGCTTAGATGTATTTGGTGCGCAAAGAGAGGAATAATCACCCTATTTCCACTCCTCTGATAAACACATCGGTGCATGAGGCCACGCACACACATAGTGAGGAAGCTCTTCTCCCCACATGCCAGGGGACTCGTCAATTAGCTCCCCAAACGCACCCAGTCCCTGGGGGTGAGGGAGGGGTGACGGGGAGGGAGACGTCCCTGTTTTGGGAGAGAAGCCGGAGTCTGCAACATCGACTTGAGTGACAATACATCCACCGCTCTAATTCTGGGCGAGCAGATGTAATGTTTCCTTTTCCCTTTGTCTCACTCCTTTTCTGCTCCACGCCTGCTTTCTTATCATTTCAACTTTGAAAAGTTGGAGCTCCTAAAGGCTTTAGTCAGTGTGTGTGTGTGTGTGCGTGCGTGTGTGTGCGTGTCTGTTTTGCTTAGTTTCAGTGTGTGTGAGTGTGTTTTGGATTAAAGAGAGTATGCTTTGGGTTTGATCTTTTTTATCTAATGCAGGCGAGGTGGTAATCCCGAAAGATTCAGTTTCTTTTCCCCCAGCAAATGTGAGGATTGTCTGCTAAAACAGAAGAAAAAAACAACAATTGTGTCCTATACATGTAATTAATTGTGCAATGATTAGCACCAGAAAAGCCCTTTGTGGTGATATGAATCACATATGGCTTTCTTCAACATAAAGCCCTACAACTTCACACAATGATAGTACCAGATGGTAGTGAAAATCGTATATCTTCAAGTGATGAGTGAACCAACAACTCGCCACTCTCCAGAATCACAATTAGTTTTATTGACCAGGTATGTTTCAACATAAACATTAAATATTATCGATTAACTAACAATATAAATCAGCACCATTTATTTCCGGGCCATAAAGCGCAAAGGTATTAAGCCGCGCCACCAAATTTTAGAAGAAACTAATATTTTCACATACATTAAAACTAAAACTAAAATAATGCTATTCGGTAACAGTAGAAGAGAAAGTCAAACACAAATACAAATAGACGGAGAAAACA
The DNA here is from genome assembly GCF_033978795.1 of Nerophis ophidion. Taxonomy (NCBI): domain Eukaryota; kingdom Metazoa; phylum Chordata; class Actinopteri; order Syngnathiformes; family Syngnathidae; genus Nerophis; species Nerophis ophidion. The sequence continues at coordinate 40,928,018 of NC_084617.1, forward strand.
TTGAAAGGGTAAAAGAAAACACATTTTTGGGTGTAATAATAGATGATAAAATTAACTGGAAATCTAATGTAAACAATATTCAAACAAAAAACCGAAAGAAACATGTCAATAATGAAGTGACAATCATTGGTACTTTAACTTTAAAGTCCAACATGATCTAGACCAAAAATCACTTCATATTCTTTACTGCACACTAGTGTTACCATATCTGAGTTATTGTGCAGAAATATGGGGAAACAACTACAAATGTGTGCTTCATTCACTAACTGTGTTACAAAAAAGATCAATTAGAAAAATACATAATGTTGGATATAGAGAACATACAAACCCTTTATTTAATAAATAACAATTATTGAAATTCAACGATTTGGTGCAATTGCAAACAGCTAAGATAATGTACAAAGCAAACTATAAACTGCTAGCCAAAAATGTACAACAATTCTTCTCAACAAAAGAGGAGAAATATAACCTAAGATGAAAATGTAATTTAAAACAAGTGTATGCTCGTACAACACTTAAAACCTTGAGCATATCTGTATGTGGAATTAAACGATGGAATGGATTAACCAAATAAATCAAACAAAGCACCAATATGATTCAGTTTAAGAGACTGTTCAAACTACAAGTGTTCACAAAGTACACAGAACAAGAATTATGATGAACATCTTGAACTTTTTTTAATTTTTTTAAATTGAGACGAAGATTATATATGTATTTAATATTTGTTTGCTTACTATAGTATATTATTTATGTTTTTATTTATGTATTCACTGTTCTGTTACAGAGGAGTAGGATTAAATAAACTCTGCTTCTTCCTACTGGACGTGCTGGAATGAAACAACTGGAATTTTGTGATGCATTACATTGTATCGTATGCATGTTCCAAATAAAACTGGAACTGAACTGAACTGAATCAGCCGCACCGGACTATAATCCGCACATACATCCATCCATTTTCTACCGCTTATTCCCTTCGGGGTCGTTGGGGGCCGCTGGAGCCTATCTCAGCTACAATCGGGCGGAAGGCGTTGTATACCCTGGATAAGTCGCCACCTCATCGCAGTCCGCCCATACAGTACAGGCCAAAAGTTTGGACACACCTTCTCAATCAATGTGTTTTCTTTATTTTCATTTTCGGGGCGGCATAGCTCGGTTGGTAAAGTGGCCGTGCCAGCAACTTGAGAGTTGTAGGTTCGATTCCCGCGTGTGCCATCATAGTTACTGACGTTGTGTCCTTGGGCAAGACGCTTTACCCACCTGCTCCCAGTGCCACCCACACTGGTTTAAATGTAATTTAGATATTGGGTGTCACTATGTAAAGCGCTTTCAGTCACTTGAGAAAAGCACTATATAAATATAATTCACATCCACAATTCACACATTCACATGATGTGAAGAGACTGAGCCGACGGGCCAACAGCGGGCTAGGAAATATGATTGTCCAGACCAACATGGAGGCCAGGAGGTGGGGCATGCAGCAGAGTGGAGAGGCGGGGCACGCCTGGAGCGACTTTACAGCCATCAGCGTCAGGTGGGGACACAACACACCTGCGCCCAATCGCTATATCTTCTGCTGCAGCATAAAAAAGGGGGAAGGAGGAGCAATCTAGGCAGAAGAAGTAGGAGACAACCAGACGGAAGATCAGACGAGCGCACAGACGAGCGAGAACGACGGAGAGCCAGACGGAAGACCAGACGAGCACAGGAAGACGGGCGACTGAAAAGGAGACCGGCGCGAGCAGAGAGGGAGGCACGGTAAGAGCGACCGACTGACTGCGAGCGACATTTATTTGCACAAATAAAGAGTCAAACCTGTGCAAAGCGATGTCCTCTGTTGATGATCCATGCAACCCACACGATGGCGGCAGGAAGTCCGTTACACATGACTATTTACATTGTAGATTGTCACTGAAGGCATCAAAACAATGAATGAACACATGTGGAGTTATGTACTTAACAAAAAAGGGGAAATAACTGAAAACATGTATTATATTCAAGTTTCTTCAAAATAGCCACCCTTTGTTTTGATTACTGCTTTGCACACTCTTGACATTCTCTCGATTATTTGTGGAGGAGAATTGGTTGTACATTCTTGGCTAGAAGGTTAGTTTGCTTTGTACACAAATTTAGCGGTTTGCAAATACACCAAATCATTAATCATAGAAATTCAACATTTATTAGGATTATTAATTAAACATTTTTTTTAAACAATTGCCCAGAAGCAAATCTATTTTAAAGCATATTCTCTGAGTTAAACATCGGAATAATATGGTGATATTTCTTTGCTCTAGTCAGGACTTGAGCAGCAGCATTCTGGATGTTCTGCATAGTGGCTAAAATAATAGTCATGATAGAGGATTAGATTTACATAGTGCTATTTTTAGAGTAAAGTGCATCAAAAGGTTGTTCAGCAGAAACTTAATTACTCGACAGTTGCAGCATTACCTGTGTTGTTAGCTTTCCGTTTTGGTAGCATTGAATGTCCTGTGTTGTCATTCCACACAGCTCGAAGCAGGAGTTGAAAAGGAAGTTCCATCAAAAAGTTGTTTTGCCAAAAATTTGTCAAATTGATTGTCCCGGTGAAGACAACAGTTATTTTGTCAGCTTTAACCTGGAAAATTGTATTGATAGCCACAACTTATACAGTATTAGAAAATAGGAGAACCACTGTACTGTAACATAAATACGACTTAATTCAACACTTAGTTGTGCCCAAAAATACAGTACAGGCCAAAAGTTTGGACACCTCCCTCTCTAAATCACAACACAACTGATGGTCCCAACCCCATTGACAAAGCAAAACATTCCACTAATCAACCCTGATACGGCACACCTGTGTAGTGAAAACCATTTCAGGTTTTCACCTCTTGAAGCTCATCGAGAGAATGCCACGAGTGTGCACAGCAGTAATCAGAGCAAAGGGTGGCTATTTTGAAGAAACTAGAATATAAAACAAGTTTTCAGTTATTTCACCTTTATTGTTAAGTACATAACTCCACATGTGTTCATTCATAGTTTTGATGCCTTCAGTGACAATCTACAATGTAAATAGTCATGAAAATAAAGGAAACTGCATTGAATGACTGCGATGAGATGGCGACTTGTCCAGGGTGTACGCCGCCGTCCGCCCGATTGTAGCAGAGATAGGTTCCAGCGCCCCCCGCGACTCCAAAAGGGAGTAAGCGGTAGGAAATGGATGGATGGATGCATTGAATTAGAAGGTGTGTCTAAACTTTTGGACTGTACTGTAAATGTGCTCTGATTTTAAATATCATTTGCACGTCATTGTGCAAGTAATATATCACATTATTGATGCACAGTTTAATAGTATAAAGTCAGCTTAATGTGTGTAAAAACACAACATTTCAATATAACTCGCGTAATAGATAGGCGCGCGTTACTAAAAACAGTATTGTCTATGCTAAAAACAAGACATTTGAACATATATTAAACTTATATTTCAGTTCATTATGACCATTTAATTCCGCCCGATTGTAGCTGAGATAGGCACCAGCGACCCCAAAGGGAATAAGCGGTAAAAAATGGATGGATGGATGACCATTTTACACTAACTGTCGGATATAATTTATAGTCTTAGCATTCTCTTGATGAGCTTCAAGAGGTAGTCACCTGAAATGGTTTTCACTTCACAAGTTTCGCTTGAAGCTCATCCAGAGAATGCCAAGAGTGTGCAAAACAGTAATCAGAGCAAAAGGTGGCCATTTTAAAGAAACTAGAATATAAAACATTTTTTCAGTCATTTCACCTTTTTTTGTTAAGTACATAATTCCACGTGTTCATTCATAGTTTTGATGCCTTCAGTGACAATCTACAACGTCAATAGTCATAAAAAAAATCTGCATTAAATGAGAAGATGTGACGAAATGTTTGGCCTGCATTGTTGTGGGAGGCGGGGCGTGGTCACGCGCCGCCTGCCGGCGATGGCATGCACAGGAGCCGGCTGGAAGCAAGATGACAGGTGAGTGGATACCTCAGCTGGAACGAGTTATCTAATCACCTGTCTCTATTTAGCAGCGTTGGTGACTGCAGGGCGGGGCTGAAAAGCCAGAAGGACCCCAGGAGGTGCGAAGGACGCCAGAAGGGTTGTGAGAGGACTGAGCGAGTTAAAAACTTTGTGAGTGAACGAACTAGGACTGAAAAGACTTGGGGAGCGAATGAAGAAGATGAACTGTTGTGAAAATTAAAAATGAAAAGAAAATCCTTTTGGGAACAAACGAAAGAAGAAATATTGTGTGTAAAAAGATTAAAAAGAATTGTCAACTTGAACTCCTGCTGTGATCCTTCGGTCCTGAAGACCCCACGACACGAACCTGTTACAGTTGGCGCCCAACCAAGCAAGGACCGAGGAAGGATGACGGACCCAACCCCCCTGGAGGCACTGGGAAGAGTGCTGGCGGAGGTGTCGGCAGCCACCCAGCAGCAGATGGAGGCAAGCATGCAATAGACGCAGGTACTGCAAGCACTGGTGAGCCAGTACGGAGGAAAGGAGAAGGAGAAGCGGACCGCCATGCAGAGGATGTCGGAGGGAGAGGACCCGCAAGTATTCCTCGACGTATTCGAGACCACAGTGACAGCATGCGGCTGGCCGGACACCGAGTGGGGTGTCAAGCTGCTGCCGCTCCTGGCGGGGGAGGCGCAGCGGGCGGCGCTTAGTCTCCCAGCGCACGCTCGGGTGCATTTCCCCAACCTACGCCGGGCAATATTAGACCGCATCGGCAGCCACCCGGAGGACCACCGATGCCGGTTCCGTGCCATGCGACTGGGGCCTGAGGAGCGACCATTCGTGCTGGCGCAGCAGTTTCGGGATGCGGCCGTCCGGTGGCTTGAACCCCAGGAGGCCGATAGCAAGATGCTGGAGCAGATCCTCCTGGAGCAGTTTGTGGAGGCCCGCACGGCCGCTTGGGTGCGGTACAATCGCCCGCAGGACCTGATGGCCGCGGTGGCCCTGGCCGAGGATCATCTGGCGGTACACCTTGAAGGAAGCAACAAGATCGCCGAAAGACCCACACCAGCGCCACGGGCAGCCGACAGGCCCAGAGCAGCACCACGGGCGGCCGAGCGGCCCACCCCCACACCCCGGAGAAGGAGCTGGCAGACGCAGGAGGCCGCGGTAGAGCAGGTCGTCGGCCCGGACAGGGACATACACACACACACACACGCACACACCACGTCATCCTCCAGCACTATTGAGGGGGGGAGACGGGGTGTATAACGTATGTAACATTCCTCCCTCTGTCCAGGTTTCCGGCGCTGCGCAACAAGGGCTTCCCCCGCAGACGGCACCTCGAATGCCAGGGCCGGTGTGCTGGGGGTGCGGCCAACCTGGTCGCGTGCGCAGGGAGTGCTCGCTGATGGAGGTGGGGCAGGTGATACGGGTGGTCGAGCCCCCAGCACCCGCCTCCGATCCAGGGGAGGCGTACTGTGTCCCGGTAAGGGTTCAAGGGAGTGTATACCGGGCAATGGTGGATTCGGGGTGCAAACAAACCATGATCCACCAAAACCTGGTTCGGCCCGGAGCGTTGAGGCAGGCAACACAGGGGCGAATTAAATGTATTCATGGGGATGTGCACACGTATCCCATTGTTCCAGTAGGAATTTGGCATCGGGGACAAAAGCATAGTGTGAAGGTTGCTGTAAGTGCGCACCTTACGCCTCCCATAATATTAGGGACAAATTGGCCGGGGTTTCCACTTCTTGTGACGCAATGCGTGGGGAGGCGCTCACGGACCGTAGGAAAAGGGAGTATCCGCGCGGTTCTCAGTGGCGAGGCGGGGCCTTCGGCCACTGCCGAGCCAGAACCAGCGGGGGCTTCGCGGGACGCCCCCCCGGCCCACTATTGGCATCCTACGGATGATTTTCCCCTCGAGCAGTCGCGAGACGAAACTTTGCAAGCGGCCTGGGACCAAGTCGACTATATCGACGGTCAGCTAATGCGCCCGGGAGCGGCGCGGGTATTCCCGCATTTCTCCATTATGAGAGATAGGCTGTATAGAGTGACCCGTGACACTCAGACGGGAGAAGAGATCACCCAGTTGCTGGTGCCGAAACGCCACCGGGAAATGGTTTTCCAGGCGGCGCATGTGAACCCAATGGCTGGACTTATGGGTTACGACAAAACACTCAATCGGGTAATGGCCCGGGTCTATTGGCCGGGCATTCGGGCAGACGTGCGCCGCTGGTGTCCCGCCTGCCCGGAATGCCAACTGGTAAATCCAGCGGTCGTCCCGAAGGCGCCCTTGCGCCCATTACCACTTATAGAGGTCCCATTCGAAAGAATAGGCATGGACCTCAGCGGGCCATTGCACCAGAGCTCACAGGGATATCGCTTTGTGTTAGTCCTAGTGAATTACGCAACGCGCTATCCCGAAGCAGTGCCTCTGCGCTCCATCTCCGCAAGGAGCGTACCGCAAGCGCTGTTTCAAATTATCTCCCGGGTCGGGATCCCGAAAGAGATCCTGACCGACCAAGGGCTACTGGCAGATTCCCTTATCACCAGAGTCCAAGGAAAAAACGGCCTTCTCCACTCCAGAAGGTTTATTCCAGTTCGTGACACTGCCGTTTGGTTTGTTCGGTGCCCCCGCCACGTTCCAGCATCTCATGGACCGGGTGCTGCGCCCCCACGCGGCATACGCGGCCGCATATTTGGATGACGTCATCATCCAAAGCAACGGCTGGGAACAGCACATGCAGCGGGTGGGGGCGGTGCTCGAGTCCCTGAGGCGGGCGGGGCTCACCGCCAACCCGGCAAAGTGTGCGGTTGGCCGGAGGGAGGTACAGTACCTGGGGTACCACTTGGGGGATAGGCAGGTGCGCCCACAGGTAGATAAAACAGCTGCGATTGCGGCCTGTCCATCCCCCAAGACAAAAAGGGAGGTGAGGCAGTTGTTCGGCCTGGCGGGATATTACCGGCGCTTTACTCCACGGTTCACGGACTTGACCAGCCCACTAACTGACCTCACCCGAAAGGGTGCCCCAGAGCTGGTCCACTGGACGGAGCAGTGCCAGCGGGCGTTCGAGCAGGTAAAGACGGCACTCTGCGAGAAACCGGTACTGTGTATGCCTGACTTCACCATCCCCTTTTGTCTGCAGGCGGACGCATCGGGCAGGGGACTGGGGGTGGTGCTGTCCCAGCGGGTGGGGGGTGTCGACCGCCCCATTCTGTACATCAGTAGGAAACTCTCAGACCGGGAGGCGAGGTACAGTATGGTGGAGAGGGAGTGCCTCGCCATCCGATGGGCGGTCGGGGCCCTCCGCTACTACCTGCTGGGGCGCGCCTTCAGTCTCTGTTCGGACCACAAACCGCTCCAATGGCTCCACCGGATGAAGGATGCAAACGCACGGATCACTCGGTGGTACCTTGCATTACAGCCATACAACTTCTGGGTGGTCCACAGGCCGGGCGCGCAGATGGCCGTGGCGGACTTCCTCTCTCGCCCTCCTGGGGTAGGGGGGGGAGGGTTGAGTCGACGCGGCCGGACGGGTGCCCGGCCTGAAACTGACGGTAGAGGCCTGTGGGAGGCGGGCCGTGGTCACGCTCCACCTGCCGGCGATGGCATGCACAGGAGCCGGCTGGAAGCAAGATGACAGGTGAGTGGATACCTCAGCTGGAACGAGTTATCTAATCACCTGTCTCTATTTAGCAGCGTTGGTGACTGCAGGGCGGGGCTGAAAAGCCAGAAGGACCCCAGGAGGTGCGAAGGACGCCAGAAGGGTTGTGAGAGGACTGAGCGAGTTAAAAACTTTGTGAGTGAACGAACTAAGACTGAAAAGACTTGGGGAGCGAACGAAGAAGATGAACTCTTGTGAAAATTAAAAATGAAAAGAAAATCCTTTTGGGAACAAACGAAAGAAGAAATATTGTGTGTAAAAAGACTAAAAAGAATTGTCAACTTGAACTCCTGCTGTGATCTTTCGGTCCTGAGGACCCCACGACACGAACCTGTCACAATTGTATACACTAAAATTGGTTCCAAAAGGTGCCTGTCACACAGCAGTAAAACGGCTGATCAAACAAAGCGAAAGTCATCGTCTTGGACCAACCAGCTGGGGCGGATAGCTCTCCAATCAGCTAAATGTGCAAAACATTAACATTTCAAGAAACAAATTACAACTACAGAAAACCCCAAAACAAAAGACAAAACACTTTACAATATAAAAAAAGACAAAAACACAAGCCTAAACAATTTACAATTTTGTCAACGGGATTAGGAATGTCCCAATTTAGAGATTGACAGCTAAACCAGCCAATCATTTTGTCCAATTTTGCTGAATCTGTACTTCCTCATTCGGGCTCGGCGGACATGAACAAAATGATTGGCTGACTTAGCACTCAGTGTAAAATTATGGGAAATTCCCTTTCCGGTTTATAAATTTATGAATTTTTTCGGCTTTTTTTTTTGTTGTGTTTTTTGGGGATTGTTTTTTGTGTCATGAAATGAAAGTGTTTTGCACTTTCAGGGCACTGGAGCTAGACCATGGGTGTCCAAACTTATTGTCCACTAAGGGCCACAGACTGAAATATGAAATCATGCAGGGGCCATTTTGATATTTTGGAATTTTAAAACCATTAGGGCTCCTCTCAATTTTGGTGATGGTGAAAGGTCCCCGGGGACCCAAAAGGGTCTCAGTCATAAAGTCTTAAAAAAGAGCACGCTTAAATCACTAAATCAACTTCCGATCCATCCGTCGATTATAAGTTATTATTTTGTGGCCAATGACAGTTTTAATGTAAAAAAAAAACAAAAAACAACCTGAATGGCAGCTTTGTGTTGCTATTGTCAATAATAAGGTGAGGGAGCAACCAAACATTGTACTCAAGTAAGAGTATTGTTACTTAAGAATAGTATGACTCAAGTAAATCTAAATTTAGTCATCAAAACAATTACTTAAAAGTAAGTGTTATGTGAAAAAAAGCTACTTAAGCATTGAATGTAATTTCTGTTCATATTTTTGTTTAGTTATGTTCTGTTTAGCTTAAAACTCCATTGTTTCTAGTTTTTGCACTTCCGTGTTTGTCTTATCACCATACCAACTCGTTAGTTTTCACCTCGTCCTTACGTCACGCCCCTATCCTCATGTCTCACACCTGTTTTCAGTAATCACCACAGTATTATTTAAGCCTGTCTGTTTCTGTTGTTCATTCTGGCAACATCACCATCCATCACCTGCTACGCACTTTGCTATTCATGCTAATGATCCATACCCCTTGTTTCGGTCACAGTGAGTGTTATCGTTTTGGTTATTCATAGTTCTACCATTGTGCAAGTTTTTGTTTGTTCCCATAGCCAAGTTTTGTACCTCCATTGTGAGCGCTTTTTGTTTGTTCCTGTTTTTAGTTTGTTTTAAAAAAAAAAGATGTCTCTACCTTCACGCCATCTCCGGTCCAAGTTCATTTGCTCCTCGGGCAAACAACCACCTCATAGTCCAAGTCGTGGCATTGAGTAACTTGTGAGTAACTTTTTCTTTTTTACTATATATATATTTATATATTTTTATATATTATATATTTATATATATTTTACTATACATATATTTCTTTTTTTTAACAGTTTTTAGACTACAATTGTGTGGGTGTGTGCATGCCTAAAATATAAAAATAATAATTTATTGCGGCATGTTTTCTCTAGTTAGAAGTGGAATTATTGGAGGCTGAAATCTGAACATTTCTACTGACACAGATGACAGCACATCATATAAAGATTATGTTTACTAGTTTAAAGTTAAGTCTTGAAGCTTTGTGCTGCCTTGTGTTTTTACACTTAGTATTTTTCAATGCACTAAATGAGTTTGATTTGGCAAATAATTCAGTTTATTCTATTTTCACAGCTACATGTGAAATTGCAGTTTCCATGCTCTTATCTCTAATTTGAATGATGGCCATACGTAGTGTGCCTCACGTACACTAGGGGGTGATCGTGGTAATTTCAGCTTGTTTAGAGCTATGTTAGAATGCAGTAGAAGAGTAGAATGCTGCATGCTAATTAGCTAGCGTTAGTCAGGTACAACTTTCCACTGCTTTTTGGTGTTGTTGGTAATGTTTTCATATTTTTAAATGAGATGTGTGGTTATTTGGATCATCAGAGACATAGAAAAAAGGTTGTTATTTTAGTCAACTGATGTAGGAGGTTTCTGTGCAACACTTCTCTCAAACATGTCATGTAAATAACGTCTTCTTTGGGAACATTCTGATACTATTATATCATATATTTCAAAAATACTAATCAAATTTAGCTTCCTATGGATGTACTTTGTGCTTGTTTGATTGGTTAAATGGTTTCAAACGTCACTATGTTGGATTGGTGAAACAGAGACATATTACAGTGCCCACCGAATGAAGGCTTGCTGATAAAACAATACGTCTTTACAAGCTTTACTCAATAGATCATGAATAATTATCATACAAAGAAAAGAAACGATTGAAATGAAACTCAATATAACGGAGTAAAAGCTGAGTTTTTTCTACTCAAATATATAACTGAAAAGTATGTTGCATTAAAACTACTCTGACAAGTACAAATAATCCAAAATGTTATGTAAGTAAATTTAGCAGAGTAAATGTAGCAAATTATTGCTCACCTCTGAAAATAAATCACATATCACATATATATGTTTTACTTTCAACACTTAAATATCCACACATCAACTTCAGATATATCCATTGCCATTGTATTTATATATTTTTCTTTAAGTTTTATGCACTTTTTTCCCCAAAGTAAACTGTTTTATATGGCATAAACACAAAATTTGCAATATTTTCCTCATAACATTTTTTAAAATGGAAAATTTTATTTGAATTAATCAGAGCCTTACATAGATAAATCATTTATAACATTGCTTTTGATTAATTATTGTTTCTTTGTACAATGCCAGTTTAAATCAGTCTAAAAGCCCCACTCATGAAAATCTAAAAAATAAGTCATATAGCCATCCATCCATTTTATACCGCTTATTCTCTTTGGGATCGCGGGGGGCGCTGGTGCCTATCCCAGCCACAATCGGGCGGAAGGTGGCGTACACCCTGGACAAGCCGCCACCTCATCGCAGGGCCAACACAGACAGACAACATTCACACTCACATTAACACACTAGGGCCAATTTAGTGTTGCCAATCAAACTATCCCCAGGTGCATGTCTTTGGAGGTGGGAAGAAGCCGGAGTACTCGGAGGGAACCCACGCATTCACGGGGAGAACATGCAAACTCCACACAGAAAGATCCCCAGCCTGGGATTGAACCCAGGACCAGAGGTGGGTAGTAACGCGTTACATTTACTCCGTTACATTTATTTGAGTAACTTTTGGGATAAATTGTACTTCTACGAGTAGTTTTTATGCAATATACTTTTATTTTTACTTGAGTATATTTATAGAGGAGAAACGCTACTTTTACTCCGTTCCGTTTATGTACATTAAGATCGCTACTCGCTACTTTTTTTTATCGATCTATTAATGTTTGTTTTGGTTAATGACAGAACTTCAAAGTAGAATCCACGCATGCCTGCGTTTCACCAATCACATGCAGTCACTGGTGACGTTGGACCAATCAAACAGAGCCAGGCGGTCACATGACCGTGATACGTAAAACCCGACTTAAACATGTTGACGAACTTATTCGGGTGTTACCATTTAGTGATCAATTGTACGGAATATGTACTGTACTGTGCAATCTAATAATAAGAGGTTCAATCAATCAATAAAAAATGTAAAGGAAAAAAGACACTTTTTATTTCAACAGTACTTCCCGTCAAACGCCTAAAGACTGATCACACAGTTCCTGTCTTCACAATAAAAGTGCCGCTCCATCGCGCCTGCGTTAACAAAATAAGAGTCTCCGAAAGCCAGCGCAAACAAGCTAGGCAGCTACAAAGTTTGCCGCCAATGTATTTCTTGTAAAGTGTATAAAAAACGAATCTGGAAGCTGGACAAATAAGATGCCAAAAACCAACGACTTTCATGTGGTATTAGACAGAAAAGAGGAACTTTTTTTCTCCTCCATTTGAAAACTTGGACATCTGATTCCAATCAATGCAAGTCATCAGAATCAGGTAATACACCAACTTATATTCTTGTCTTCATGAAAGATAGGAATCTATATGTTAAACATGCATGTATATTCATTAAAACACCTTTAACATGTGAACAAAAACGGCAAAATAAATCAATATAAATGATATACTGTATATATATATATATATGATGTGTGTGTGTATAAATGATTTGTGTGTGTATGTATATGTATATATGAGGTAGATCACCTCAACTTGGTCATTTACTAAGTAATTGATAAACGTTGAAAAACTTATTGGGGTGTTACCATTTAGTGGTCAATTGTAAAGAATATGTACTGTACTGTGCAATCTACTAATACAAGTTTGAATCAATCAATCAATCAATCAAATCAATGAATGCCAACTGAGGCTATGGTGCTGTTAAGTTATTGTGGCTCAATGTGCCATTTTTTAATTGTATTTCAATGTACTATTATTTAATATATATTATTGTTTTAATTGCTTAATAGATATTCCTGGCTCTGAAATTGCTCATTGCTATTTTTATGTTTTTGTGCATTATTTGTTGCCGTAATCAGGTTACTCATCAGTTACTCAGTACTTCAGTAGTTTTTTCACAACATACTTTTTACTTTTACTCAAGTAAATATTTGGGTGACTACTCCTTACTTTTACTTGAGTAATAAATCTCTACAGTAACAGTACTCTGACTTGAGTACAATTTCTGGCTACTTTACCCACCTCTGCCCAGGACTACTCATGACCTTCGTATTGTGAGGCAGACGCACTAACCCCTCTTCCTCCGTGAAGCCCAAGTCATATATTAATATATAATATTTTTACTTTTAACACTTAAATCACTAGATCAACTTCAGATCCATCCATCGATTAGCAGTTATTTTTTTGTTGCCCAATGACAGATTTAAAGTAAAAAAAAAAAAAAAAAAAAATGCCTGAATAGCAGCTTTGTGTTATTATTTTTTCATTACGTAACACCGGTTTGGTCTTTTATTCCAACTATGTTTTTGTAAAAGTTATTTTTAAATGGGCTTCGGACCATTAAAACAATTAGCTGAAGGCTGCAATTGGCCACACTTTGGACACAATGAGCTAAACAGACTCAATAAACCCATGGTGACCTTTTGGTGAATTTGCGAAACTGAAACACTCCAAAAAGAAAGCCATTGGCAGTTAATAATGCTAACACAGACAATTGGATGTCCGTTACCATATTAGTTAATGCTAGCTTGATTACGTTACAATAGCACATACAAACATGCATGAAAACACTCCTACAGACACCTCTCATGGGAGGGTTTCGTAAGTAAGAATTGTTTTAGTTATTTAAAACTTTCCAAGGTTGCGTTGAGTGATAAATAATCCTTTGAGCAGAAACCCTATGGACTGTTGTACTTCCAATTCAAGGCACGAAGCAGGAAGTACTTTTCAACCCACACCACCTGCAGTGAGTAAACTCCTCCAAGACAAGAAAACATATTTTCAGTGTCCCTGTTTGTGTTGTTTGTAAACAATCTGTTGAATGAAAAAATATTAGAGCCTTTGGCGAGGAAAAAATCCATAAATTAGCCTGGCTGTGTTATAAGCTGCAGGGTGTAAAGCGTAGGAAAAAAAGTAGCGGTTTATAGTCTTTAAGAATATGTGTTTACAAGGCTAATAAATAATCGTGCAGTGGTGAAAAGAGCAAAAGCAAACAGATGATGATGTGAACAGGATTAAAAATTAGAGATGTCCGATAATGGCTTTTTTGCCAATACCCGATATTCCGATATTGTCAAACTCTTAGTTACCGTTTCTGATATCAACCAATACCGATGTATAAAGTCGAGATATTAACACATTATTATACCTATTTTTGTTGTGATGCCACGCTGGATACATTAAACAATGTAACAAGGTTTTCCAAAAAAAATCAACTCAAGTTATGGAAAAAAAATGCCAACAGGGCACTGCCATATTTATTATTAAAGTCACAAGGTGCATTATTTTATTTTAACATTCCTCAAAACAGCAGCTTGGAATTTGGGACATGCTTTCCCTGAGAGAGCATGAGAAGGTTGAGGTGGGCGGGGTTGGGGGGGATGTGTGGTTGAGGTGGGCGGGGGTAGGGGGTAGCGGCGGGTGTATATTGTAGCGTCCTGGAAGAGTTTGTGCTGCAAGGGGTTCTGGGTATCTGTAGTGTTTATGTTGTGTATGTTTTCCCGAAATTGTTTGTCATTCCAGTTTGGTGTTGGTTCACAGTGAGGCGCATATTTGAAACAGTGTTAACGTTGTTTATACGGCCATTCTCAGCGTGACCTGTATAATTGTTGACCAAGTATGCTTGCATTCACTTGTGTATGTGAAAAGTCGTATATATTATGTGATTGGGCAGGCACGCAAAGGCAATGTCTTTAAGGTTTATTGGCGCTCTGTACTTCTCCCTATGCCCGTAACCAATACCGATAATTGCTGATATTACATTTTAAAGCATTTATCGGCCGATAATATCGGCAGTCCGATATTATCGGACATCTCTATTAAAAATAACTAAATAAAAAAGAAATAATTCCTCAGATCTACAAGCACTGGGCTGCGTGGCCGCTTCCACCTGGTGAAATTAAAGAGAATATGAATAATAAATATGGAGAATGACACTTCCGCAGCCCGGGGTAATGAAAGAGCGACTTCCAGCGTTGTCTCGTCACCTCCCCGACTCACTGCCAGCGCTAATAAAGATGACATTTGACAGCTAACGAGAGCCATCACGGTGGAGGACATGCGCACTTGTGCATATAGGGGGAAAAAGGCGTATAAGGGATTTGAAAATGTGTGAGAAAGAAAGGAATCAAAATAAAGGAGAACAAATGTCATCAGGACCTCGGTCTTATAGTCACATGACAGCAGTGACAGCAGTGACAGCTTTTGATTAAAACACAAGTACTGACTGAATTGGCACTCTAAGAAAAATGTTAATCTTGTCTTTTGCACTAAGTCTTCTGGGCAATGTAGTATATAAACATGTATTTCCTGGTTTACAAGTTTTTATGTATTTGTTTAAGCTTTAGTTACACAGACTAAGGCAATTTAGAACAGATTTGCAGCGCTGACCTAGCAAAGAGGAAGCATTAAAGGTATGTTGAAGTGTGATAAGAGCACAATCTACCAAGCCTGTGATTCCTCGTGTGTTAAACACTTGGCCAATAAAGCCGATCCTCATAATCTTTCGTCTCTAATTCACCAACAAAATGGATCTGTTATTTTCTATGATTATGACTACTTATTACTATAGTAGGGAAGAACGGTGGAACATAAGTTAGTGCATGTGCCTCACAATACGAAGGTCCTGAGTAGTCCTGGGTTCAATCCCTGCCTCGGGATCTTTCTGTGTTGAGTTTGCATGTTCTACCCGAAACTGCGTGGGCTCCCTCACTCCCACCCCCAAAGACATCCACCTGGGGATAGGTTGATTGGCAACACTACAAATTGGCCCTAGTGTGTGAATGTGAGTGTGAATGTTGTCTGTCTATCTGTATTGGCCCTGTGATAAGGTGGCGACTTGTCCAGGGTGTTGAAAACCTTACGCCCGAATGCAGCTGACATAGGCTCCAGCACCCCGAGAGACCCCAAACAGGACAAGCAGTAGAAATGGATGGATGAATGGATATTACTATAGTATTTGTTAGAAATAAATAAAACAGTGGAGTAGTTTTACAATAATGTCTTAGTATGTGTTGTTAATGTCACCAAGTTGAGGCACACAATAATATCCATTTACTTCCAAATAACGATTCTTAGTCATTGCGATTCTATATTGATTGAGAATTACAAATATATATATATATATATATATATATATATATATATATATATATATATATATATATATATATATATATATATATATATATATATATATTTAATATGTATATATATGTATATATATATATATAGATATATTTACTTTTTTTTTTTTTAAATACATTTTTTACATGACCTTTTTCAGTACATTGTCATGCATCCAGATGTAGCTTTTCTAACCTGCAACCTGTTTCGAAAAAATACAATTTTAATTATTATACCAAATAATACATGGTAACAAAAGGTTTGAATCGAGAATCGGGTTGAATCAAGAATCGATGCTCAATTGAATCTGGAACCAGAATCGGATCAAATCACTAGGTGCCCAAAGATTCACAACCCTACCATCAATTGTGTGTAAATTATATTTTTTTTATGACAAGGAACACCAAAAACATAGGGAATACCTTCATAAAAGTTGATTCAATGTTGGAAAAAAAAATTACTTCTTACCTCCACTTTCGAAATAAAACAGCCATAAATTCAGCCATTTAAGGTTGGAACAATTATAACAAAAACGCTTAAACATCCTGCAGTGATTAATGTATGTTAAATTTCTATTTATTAAACAATACTGCACATATTAAGCGACCAGAAAGAATAATATGTGCTAAATTACAGCAATATTATTAAACAATATACCATATTTTTCACACTGTAAGGTGTGCTTAAAATCTTTTCATTTTCTCAAAAATCGACAATGCGCCTTATAACCCGGTGCGCTTAATTTACGGAATAATTCTGATTATGCTTACCGACCTGGAAGCAATTTTATTTGGTACATGGTGTAATAAGTGTGACCCGTAGAAATACGTGGAGACTGCAATATGACGCCAGTAAACTAGACCAAAACTTTAAATGTTACATTGAAAATAAACAACATTACAGAAGGCACTCAAAAATATGACTTTGAAGCCGCACCTCTTGATGGATTGCCGGCCCATTACGGCAACCGTAGTCAGAGATACAAGTATTACTATGGTGTGTGTATAAGAACCTCAAAATGGCACCCATTATCAGACATATTCTGGACTTTTTTTTTACAATATTAAAAATACAACTGTTCTTACCTTCCGGTACCTGCTGATGTGTATTGGAGATCTGCATAAGTCCTGAAAATCTGTTCAAGTCCGCCACTGTAGTCCGTGGAGATGCTGTATTCAATAAGCTTCTTCTTTTGCGCTATTTTCTTGTTGTGGTACCTTCATCCTCTGCTGTTTCCATTACTAATATAAAGTAGTGTCAAGTTTTTTTATTTATATCCGTCAGTAAACTCGCGATGAAAGCGCTGAAACATACCAGTGTAATGTATTTACATAATTCACCGAAGGAACTCTAGTTATTAGAGACTTCCAGTCGGACGTTTTTTCACGGGACACATTTCTGGCGTTGTTGTTGCACTAGTGAGCCACGGATGAGGAGATACTGCTCCATTATTGATTTCAGTAAACTCTAAATGACTTTAAACCGGTTAGCTCCATCTTTTGACACTTCTTCCATTCCCGTCCTTGCACGCTACACCTCTACAACAAAGATGACGGGGAGAAAACGCTGTTGAAGGTGAACCACGTAAATAAGATCACACACAAAACGGCGTATCCTAAAGCAACTATCAAAAAGCGACTTGAACATGGTCTGTAAAACATAATCGATACAACATTTTCACTAAGGAACCATCATTACATATTATGTAGACCGAAAATAAATGTTTTAAATCTACAAAAAAAACATAATATGACCCCTTTAATGCGTCTTTTGTATGAAAAAGACCTGAATAGACCCGCTCATTTGCAATGCGTCTTATATAGTGCGCCCTATGGTCCAGAAAATACGGTAAACATCCATGTTCTTGCTCCCTTACATGTGTATACAGTAATTGAGTATTTTTACTTTATTTCATTTTTATTGGGTAATCCATTCACTTTATTTTGTATGTTATGGGAAAAACATTTTTAGAAATTGGACTAGATTGCGCTCAACACCACAAGGTCATCTGTAAAACAATAGAACATCAACAAAAAACACAGGGAAAGGACTATCATTGAGATTTTCTAGAAGATCGCTGAGCAACCGTGGTTTGGGCGTGAAGAAAGCGTCGGCCACATTTTTTAGGGTGAACCGCTGCTGCAGAGATCTCAAAGAGAGGCCGGGCCATTGTTTACTGTCCATGATGCGAGTAAACAAACAATGAAAAGACTGAGAGATTGCAAGCTCTTTCGCCCTAATGCTGCCATTTTGGGAACTTAAACACCCCCCCCCCCGTTCCTTGAATCCTGCTTTCTACCTCCCTCCGATCCGAAGCGCAGAAACCCCGGAGGAGCGGTCACCCAGCCTGCCCACGTTGCCCTCCTAGAAACCACGGAGAGGGTGTGGTTCCGCCTGGAACAGGGAAGCCATTTATTTTGGGCGCATCTCCGCTGACTGACTCATGTGTTGACTGGAAAGTTGGCTAAATGTTCTACAGGCCGAGGCTCCACGAGACGTTTGGGCTATCAGTGCCTGACCTTCCCTCCCTCGTTCCTTATGGAGTCCCTGTGACCCGGCCCACGATGTGTACACGTGCACCAATGGCCGCCGGCTCCCGTGCACCCACCCTATTCGGCCAGCCTTCTTCACCTTTCTATTTCTGTCTTTGTATCAGTGCCGCCACCAACCAAACTAAAGAATTGCCATTGTTTCACCGCGACCTTCAGCTGCTGCTTTGCAAGAGCAGCCACGTGGTGTTGTTCCACACTAGGTGCACGTCACTTGTTTTGTCTGGGGACCTTTTTCTTCAGCACATACAAACAGAAGAAGGATGGCAACCTACACTGGGAGACCAGAATGTTGCTATTGATATGCAATCAATCAGTGAAATCCCAGTGAAAAATTATTTCACATTTACAACTGGCTTAAAGGCCTACTGAAACCCACTACTACCGACCACACAGTCTGATAGTTTATATATCAATGATGAAATATTAACATTGCAACACATGCCAATACGGCCGGTTTAGTGTACTAAATTGCAATTTTATATTTCGCGCGGAAGTATCATGCTAAAACTTCACGGTGTGGTGACCTGACGCATTGTAGAGGACATTTTTCTCCAGCACCGTTCACAGCTATAAAACGTCTCTTTTAATCGCATAATTCCACATTATTATGGACATCTGTGTTGCTGAATCTTTTGCAATTTGTTCAATTAATAATGGAGACGTCAAAGAAGAAAGATGTAGGTGGGAAGCGGTGTATTGCGGCCGCCTTTAGCAACTCAAACACAGCCGGTGTTTCCTTGTTTCCTTGTTTACATTCCCGAAAGATGACGGTGAAGCTTTACAATGGAACAGAGCGGTCAAGCGAACATGGTTTCCTACCACATGTCAACCGGCAGGTTTCGGTGAGAAAATGATGGTAATAAGTCGGCTCTTACCGTAGACAGGAGCGGAGAGCTTGCGTCATTCCTCCTGCACCTGTCAAAAAGGCAGCTGAGACTCTCTTGCCTCCTCCCACCGGTCGCCCCCGACTGTCGGATGCTTCCACCATGGAGGAGGAAAAAAGAAAAAAAAATCTCAGCTCGGCCCGACCGGCTGCCTTCGCCTTGTCGAGAAACGTGGCATCCCTCGGAGACACTGGCGGTCACCACACCCGTGGCCACACCCCTCCGACTTTCAGGTTGTACACGTACGACCATATAATCTCACTAAAACACTAGTAACACAATAAGCAGATAAGGGATTTTCCAGAATTATCCTAGTACATTTGTCTAATAACATCTGAATCGCTCTGCCGTCTAGTTTTTATTTTATTTTAATTTTTATATTTTTTCTAGTCCTTCACTCTCACTTTCCTCATCCACAAACCTTTCACCCTCGCTCAAATTAATGGGGAAATCGTCGCTTTCTCGGTCCGAATCGCTCTCGCTGCTGGTGGCCATGATTGGAAACAATGTTCAGATATGAGGAGCTCCACAACACGTGACGTCACGCACACATTGTCTGCTACTTCCGGTACAGGCAAGGCTTTTTTATTAAAGTCCAAAAGTTGCGAACGTTATCGTCGATGTTCTCTACTAAATCCTTTCAGCAAAAATATGGCGATATTGCGAAATGATCAAGTATGACAAATAGAATGGACCTGCTATCCCCGTTTGAATAAGAAAATCTCATTTCAGTAGGCCTTTAAGGCACAAAAAAGACTATAAAGAAACAATAACTTTTTATTAGGGTTGTATAGCATACCAGTACTATCCATCCATTTTCTACGGCTTGTCCCTTTTGGAGTCGCGGGGGGTGCCGGAGCCCATCTCAGCTGCATTCGGGCGGAAGGCGGGGTACACCGTAGGCAAGTTGCCACCTCATCGCAGGGCCAACCAGTACTAATAAAGTAAAAATGTACTACACTGACTTTGTGAAAAATACCAGTACTTTTATTTATTTATGTCTTTGATGGACATTACGGGGCGCGATTGTCACGTCGTGACATTGCTAGGTCAGAGGTGCATGTTCGGCAAAACACACGTACGGCGTACTTACAAGCAGATACGGTGTGAAGGCATAAGTGGCAGAACGGATGCATTTTGGCTTAAAAACAAACAATAAATGTGAAGCTATAAACCAGGGGTACGGCCCACCAGTGTCCAAAATCCGGCCTGTGGGAAGTCCCAAGATAAAAAAAAAACATGTTTTAATTTTAATTTTATTTTATTTTCTACCGCTTGTTAGTCTTGGTGTCTCCTAGCAGCTCAGGCAAATCATATTGTCTACAAATGCATTTTCTCATCGATACTATGTCATCATAGCTTTTGGATGGATATACAGCCAGGCCCCCGGTGACCAATAAACTATGTTTCTTACATCCCGGCAGGACGAGGAAAAGCTAAACATGCTTCACCACACACTGTGGATCTATACATACATCGACTGTAACAATACCAAGTAGAAGAGCCGTATATAGTCGTTACAATGATTACATCAATATTTTTTTATTGTCGTAAAATCTTTAGTTTTTTGTTATATTGTTTATAAACTCAGGACATACGTTTCTGGACACAGGACAACTTTGATTGTGACCAATGTATGATCCTGCAAGCAGATATTAACAGTAAATGAACAAGTGAATTATTAATCCATTTTCTGCCACTTGTCCCTCAAAATCTTGTCAAAATAATAATAAGGAAATGACACAATATGTTACTGCATACGTCATCAACCAAGTTAGGACCCTTTACTTTGCTTACTACTAAAACATAAGTGATCTATTTTATGACAAAACATTTTTTGACTGCAATTAGAAAAATGTTTAATGTATCATAAGATTTTCTATTAAAATAAAGTGTGGGGATCCTCGTCCTTGATCCTCCGTTCCCTAGCCGGAAACACCACGCCTGGTTCAGTGGTTTCAATTGTTTTAATGGTTTTTCACAATATGACAACGTTTAACAGTCTTTTAGCTTTTCAGCTTTTGTACACTATCTTTTCGGCTTGCTTTTCTCGTCTGGCAGTCCCCCTCTCGGTTGCCAGCCTCCTCATGGATTCCAACGCTGCTAATAAAGGAAACAGGTGATTAGATAACTCGTCCCAGCTGAGGTATCTGCTCACCTGATTGCTGCTTCACGACCGGCTGCTGCACATGCTCCGCCCGCAGGGGACACATAGGACACACCCCTCTCCACATGCCTCCGCCGCCCGATTCAGGCCGGGCAGCCGTCCGGCCGCGGCCACTCCCCCCCTCTCCCCAGGGCGAGAGAGGAAGTCGGGCACGGCCATCTGACTCCCCGGCTTGTGGACCACCCGAAAGTTATAAGGCTGCAGCGCCAGGTACCATCGGGTGATCCTCGCATTGGAATCCCTCATGCGGTGGAGCCACTGGAGCGGTTTGTGGTCCGAATAGAGGCTGAAGGCGCGCCCCAACAGGTAGTAACGGAGGGCCCCCACCGCCCACCGGATGGCGAGGCACTCCCTCTCCACCATGCTGTACCTCGCCTCCCGGTCCGACAACTTACGGCTGAGATATAAAACGGGGCGGTCGTACCCCCCACCTGCTGGGACAGTACCACCCCCAGCCCCCGACTCGACGCGTCCGCTTGCAGACAGAAAGGGATTTCAAAATTAGGCATGTGCAGCACCGGCCCCTCATAAAGTGCTTTTTTTACCTTCTCAAACCCCTGCTGGCACTGCTCCGTCCACTGGACCAATTCGGTAGTACCCTGCTAGTCCCAAAAACTGCCTCACCTCTTTTTTTGTCTTGGGAGGGGGACAGGCCGCGATCGCCGCTGTTTTGTCCACCTGTGGCCGCACCTGCCCCCCCCCAAGTGGTACCCCAGATACTGTACCTCCCTCCGTCCAACCGCGCACTTCACCGGGTTGGCATTGAGCCCCGCCCGACTCAGGGACTCGAGCACCGCCCCCACACGCTGCATGTGTTGTTCCCAGCTGTCACTCTGGATGATGACATCATCCAAGTACGCAGCCGCGTATGCAGCATGGGGCCGCAGCACCCGGTCCATGAGACGCTGGAACGTGGCAGGCGCACCGAATAAGCCGAACGGAAGTGTTACGAACTGGTACAAACCTTCCGGAGTGGAGAAGGCCGTTTTTTCCCTGGACTCTGGTGATAAGGGAATCTGCCAGTAGCCCTTGGTTAAATCCAGTGTGGTGAAAAAATTAACAGTGCCCAGCCGGTCAAGGAGCTCGTCGACCCGGGGCATTGGGTATGCGTCAAAACGTGACTGATCATTCACCCTGCGGTAATCTACACAGAAACGCACGGTCCCATCCTTTTTCCCTACCAAAACAATGGGACTGCACCAAGCGCTGTGAGATTCTTCTATCACTCCCATTTCAAGGATTTTTTTTAATTCCTCTCGCACAACTTTACGCTTGTGTTCGGGGAGCCTATATGGCCGAGATCGCACCGTAATCCCCGGGCTAGACTCAATGTGGTGTCGGATGAGATTCGTGCGGCTGGGCCGCGAGGAGAATACGTCAGAAAAGTGCCGCTGTAACTCAGCTACCTCCGCCCGCTGTGCCAATGTGAGCTGGTTGTCACAGGAAAGCGGAGGGGTGGGTCCAGAGTGCGGGACGTCTGGCCCCAACTCCTCTTCCTCCTTCACCACCTGTCTCCATGCCTTCAACAGATTAATATGATATAATTAATATGATATAATAATCTGCCTTCAGCAGATTAATATGATATAATTGTGTGTCCCCCCGACTGTCCGAGCGCCGAACCTCGTAGTCCACATCACTCACTTGCCGTGTGACCTCAAAGGGTCCTTGCCACTTTGCCAGTAATTTAGAGCTTGAAGTTGGAAGCAATACAAGCACTTTTTCTCCCGGTGTGAATTTACGCAGTTGGGTTCCCCGGTTATACGTGCGCTGTTGACGCGCTTGAGCACGGAGCAAATTCTCGCTTGACAAGCGCCCCACCTGGTGGAGTTTTGCTCGCATGTCAAGGACATACTGTATTTCATTTTTGCTGGAGCTTGGACTCTCCTCCCAGCTTTCTTCAATAACGTCCAAGACTCTGCGAGGCCTCCGGCCATACAATAACTCAAACGGTGCAAAACCGCATTGCAAACATGAGGCGATCCAACCATTTATCCCAATGTTGTTTGTCCTTGTGCATAAACCCACGGATCATTGTTTTCAGTGTTTCATTAAACCGCTCCACCAGCCCATCCGTTTGAGAATGATACACGCTGGTGCGGATCGATTTTATCCCCAATAATCCGTACAGTTCTTTTATTGTGCGCGACATAAAGGACGTGCCCTGGTCGGTTAGGATCTCTTTCGGGATCCCAACCCGGGAAATGACCTTAAACAGCGCTTGCGCAACAGTTTTGGCGGAAATAGAGCGCAGCGGCACTGCCTCGGGATAGCGGGTTGCGTAATCCACTAGGACTAAAACAAAGCGATATCCCTGTGTGCTCGGGTGAAATGGTCCGATGAGGTCCATGCCCATTCTCTCGAAGGGGACCTCTATGAGGGGTAATGGGCGTAATGGTGCCTTTGGAGTGGCCGCTGGATTCACCAGCTGGCAGTCCGGGGAGACGGCGCACCAGCGGCGCACATCCGCCCGGAGGCCTGGCCAATAGAAACGGACCATGACCCGATTAAGTGTCTTGTCATATCCCATATGTCCAGCCATCGGGTTCATATGCGCCGCCTGGAAAACCATTTTCGGGTGGCGTTTTGGCACCAACAACTGGGTGCATTCTTCCCCAGTTTGCATGTCACGGGCCACTTGGTAAAGTCTATCTCTGATTACTGAAAAATGAGGGAATACCCGCGCTTTTCCCGGGCTTACCAGCTGACCGTCAATAAAGTCGACCTGGTCCCAGGCCTCGCGCAAGGTTTCATCACGGGACTGTTCGAGGGGAAAGTCCTCCGTAGGTGCCCATCGAGGTGCCGGGGGGGCCTCCCGCGAAGCCCCCTACCGGTTCCCGCTCGGCACTCCCGGATGAAACCGCGTCGCCACTCAGAACAGCGTGAATACTCCCCTCTCCTACTGTCCGTGAACGCACCCCCACACATTCTGCCAATAAATCAATGGTGCCCAAAATTACAGGGTGCGAGAGGTGCGTACTTACAGCTACCTCGACTTTATGTTTTTGTTTGCCATATGCAATTTCCACTGGTACCATCGGATATTCGTGCACATCCCCATGAATACACCTGATCCTCACCTGTGTTGCTTGCCTCAAAACTCCGGGCCGAACCAGATTCTGGTGGATCAAGGACTGTTTGCAGCCCGAATCCACCATCGCCCGGTATGTACCCCCTTGCAACCTTACCGGTATACGGTACGTCTCTCCCCGATCGGGCGCAGGTGCTGGAGGCCCGACAACCCGCATCACCTGCCCCACCTCCATCAGGGAGCACTACCTGCGCACGTGACCGGGCTGTCCGAACCCCCAACACACCGGGCCCGGCGTTTGAGGTGCACTTTGCGAGGGAAGCCCTCCATCCGCAGCGCTGGCACCCTGCAAGCTAAAAACACAGGCAGGTTTGTCATATTCCCGTGTCCCCCCTTTTGTGTTGTGTGTGTATGTGGGTGTGTGTGTGTGCATTTTGCGTTGTGTCCGCCTGGGGAATCTGTCCGTGGTGCCCGGGCGATTTTGCTTTCTCCACCGCCCCCCATCGCGGGGCGAGTCGACGGCGGGTTGCTGCAGCCGGTCCCGTGGCCATCCTTGGCGTCGCCTCGCACTGTACGGCCAAGTGTTCCTCCGCCAGTCTTACGGCCACCTTTACCTGGCCACCTGTGGTACTTTACCCAGGCTGCGGTCCTCGCCGGGATGGCCTCCAGGAACTGCTTCAAGACAATGTCTTCCAGCATCTGTAGATCTTGCCCGTTTGGCTGGAGCCATCGGGTCGCTGCGTCTCTCAGCCGGTGCGCAAAAACAAACGGCCGGTCTTCTGGCTGCAGCCTCATCGCTGCAATTTTCTTCGGTGGTCTCCTTTGCTGCTGCCGACCCGGTCCAAGATGGAGTGCCTTAGGTTGGCGTATTGCATGCGGGCGGTTGCCGGGAGACTCAACACCGCCCGCTGCGCCTCCCCCACCAGGAGCGGCAGCAGCTTCACGCCCCACTCCTCTACCGGCCATCTGCTTGATGTTGCCGTTGCCTCGAAGACGTCGAGGAACGTCTGTGGGTCCTCCCTCTCCACCATTCGCTTCATGGTTGATGTCCCACCTGTCGCCTCCGTTCTGTCCATCAGCGTCTTGAGTAGCTGTGCCTGCTGCTGACTCCCGGCTGCCACTTGCGCCAGCACTTGGGCAAGTGCCTCCAGTGGGGTTGGTGCTGAAATTTTCTTTGGGTCCGTCTTTGTTGGGCGCCACTGTGGAGATCCTCGTCCTTGATCCTCCGTTCCCTACCCGGAAACACCACGCCTGGTTTAGTGGTTTCAATTGTTTTAATGGTTTTTCACAATATGACAACATTTAACAGTCTTTTAGCTTTTCAGCTTTTGTACACTATCTTTTCGGCTTGCTTTTCTCGTCTGGCAGTCCCCCTCTCGGTTGCCAGCCTCCTCATGGATTCCAACGCTGCTAATAAAGGAAACAGGTGATTAGATAACTCGTCCCAGCTGAGGTATCTGCTCACCTGATTGCTGCTTCACGACCGGCTGCTGCACATGCTCCGCCCGCAGGGGACACGTAGGACACGCCCCTCTCCACAAAAGACAATAATTATATTTATTTTGTGGCCCTCTTTATTTTGAAAGTGTTAAAAATGATTCAAATACATTTTGGTACCAGTACCAACATATTGGTATCAGAACACCCCTACTTTTAATACACTCAAACTGTATTGCTATGACAAATTAATCTCACGGTTTTTGGGACCAAAATGATCATGGTTACATTGGAAAAAATGACAATCTCACCAAGCATATATTTTTAATTTCTAGTCAAAGTATTTAAACAATCCTCTGAATATTATTTTTTCAGTAGGATGTAAAAATTTGGCAATAGATCTTCTGACGGAAAAAAATATTACTTTTGATCACCACAAGCTTGTAAAAAGACACAACATTCAAAATACTAAAATGTATAGTTAATAATGTTTGAGTTGCTAATTTTATCACTTTTACATTTTTAAAACTTGTTTCAAAAAGTCATTTTAAGACAAATCTTTTTTTTCTCATTACAAGCAAAAATTATATGTATTAACTATTTTTTGCTCTTTTTAAGACGGACATTTTTTCGAGTGTATCATACTAAAAACTTTAAGACATTTTAAGCAGGGACTAAGCATTTATTCTGAAAATATTGTTCAATTTGCGACTCCTAAATTAAGGATTTTGCAGAATCCTTAAACACAATGTTGTATGTGGGGAAAATCAAAATATCTTATTTGAATTGTTATTTTCTCAATTTTAACATTTCAAAAATATAATAAAAACTATTTAATTATTCATGTTAATGTTACGATTATGATGTAAGTCAATGAATACAAATAGATAAATAGCTCTTAAAACTAGGGACACTTCCAGAAATAACATTAAAAATATTGGCGAGTGTCAAATCATTTGCAGTGAATGTGCAAAAATAGACTACTTATACACCCTGAAATAAGTTAACAAAGCTGTATTCAAAATCAACGAAAATCATAAATAAACAGACGCAATATATATGTTCATATTTTCCACCGTAAGAGAGCAAAGCTTGTATGTTCAACGAATGCATTTGAATATCTGCAAGTTAATTTGTTTGCAATGGGGAAAAAGATTAATGTTTTTTGTATTCACATTAGCATTCAAGCTGGCTAGTAAGGAGGTTAATTTGTTCATTCTGACACTGAATTTTGTCAACTGATTTTTTTCATGTCAAATTATGCTGACAAATTCATTGGAAAAAAAATCTGCGCTTGTGATGTATGGATAACAATTAAGTGTCTAAAAAATCAGTGTATACAAATTCAGTGCATACACATTCAGTGTAATAACATCCAGTGTTGAAAAATTCAGTGTATAAAAATGTACTGTACAAAAATAATTGTAAAAAATTCAGTGTTGAAAAATCTGCTGCTTCAAAATGTGAGACTTATTTCAGGTAAATAAAGACTGATCCTGTCTTAGAACCAGCAGGGGTATCAAATTTGACGTCACGTGACACAAATCTTGCAAAACAACATAAAATAAAATAGCTGTAAACTGGGCTACCTTGGCCTAATACAACAGAATAACATTTCAATGCTGGATGTTTTCAAACATTAGAAACAATTCCAATGGTTAGAATCTGCAGACGAAGCACAAACAAAGTGGACAGAGTGGGCGGGGCTTGTTTATGGAGCGGCGAGTGTCGGGTGGAGGCAGAGTTTTACAGTAAAGCTCTGCAGAACAGTTATATATAATCGAATATGTGGATGTTTTTATACCATTGGTTGCTTATGTTTTGCCGTGTTTGTTGCATCTTTATTGCTCTTGCAGGATTTTGAAAGAGTTGAGTTCTGAATCAGAATCAGAAGAGTTTTTTTATTGCCATTGTTTGAGACTGGGTTCACAAAGTAGGACATTTTTTATGGCGCAATCTTGCAAAATAAAACACATAAGAATAGGTAATAAAATGAGCTGTAACTGAGCTATCAGATCTTGTTATTGTTCATGTGCCTGATGCTCTTTGTTTTTTGGCTTTGTCATTGTCATAATTGGGGGGTCGCAGCTTGCTGCGGGGCCGTTCTCCCAGGAAGGCGGACGGACTACTCAGGACATGTGGTGTCGGTGAAAACATGAATTTATTTTAACTAAAAAAAGTACAAACAAAACGCGCTCACAGCGGAGGCACAACTTGGCTAAGGAACAAAATTAACATAAACATAGAAAGATAGATGGTACTTTATTGATTCCTTCAGGAGAGTTCCTTTAGGAGAATTACAATTTCAGCAGCAGTGTACAGAGTTGAGATCAATTTAAAAAAAGTAAAAAGTAAATAATGGGGGTTTAAATGGAAACAAAACAGAGAAATATTACAATGATGATACAAAATAAAAAGCAACAATGGGAATAAAAATATAACAGTAAAATAAGAATATAACAAGAGAAATTAGGCAGTGGTGACCATGTTATGAAAACGTATTGCACTGTTATTGTTTTGCATCCCCTGTCATCCTAGTACCCCCCGCCCCAGAGAGGAGTTGTACAGTCTAATGGCGTGTGGGACAAAGGAGTTTTTGAGTCTATTAGTCCTGCACTTGGGATGAAGCAGTCTAACACTGAACAGGCTCCTCTGGCTACTGATAACGCTATGCTGAGGGTGACTGGCATCATCCAGGATGCTCACTAGTTTGTCAACAGTCCTCTTCTCTGCCACCGTCACCAGTGAGTCCAGTTTCGTTCCAATTGTAGAACCGGCCCGCCTGATCAGTTTCTCAAGTCTGGAGCTGTCCTTCTTAGATGTACTGCCCCCCCTGCACACTACCATGTAGAGCAGAACACTGGCAACCACAGACTGGTAGTACATCCACAGGAGTTTTCTACAAATGTTGAAGGAGTGCAGTTTCCTGAGGAAGTACAGCCTGCTCTGTCCTTTCTTGTACTGGTAGTCCGTGTTAACAGTCCAGTCCAGCGTATTGTCAACCCAAACCCCGAGGTACTTGAATGAGTCCAAGATCTGTACCTCAACTCCCTCGATCACAATAGGTTGTGACTGTGGACTCGACCTCCCAAAGTCAATGACCAGCTCCTTGGTCTTTGACGGATTGAGTTGCAAGAGGTTTGTTTGGCACCAGACAACAAAGTCCCTCACCAGGTTCCGAAACTCCTCCTCTCTGCCGTCCCTGATGCACCCGACGATGGCTGTGTCATCCGTGTATTACAAACAGACTATGAACATGAAAAAAACAACACTGACTAGAGCAACATGGACTTTGGCATGAAAAAACTAGCATGGACAGAGCATGAAAAGAACACAAAGACGCAAGGGCGACTGACTGGCAAAGACCAGCTTAAATACTGCCGCTGATTAGTGTTAAGGAAGCAGGTGAGCGGGCGAGCACTAATCAGAGACATGTGAACACAATGAGTAACCATGGCGACAAAACAATGGAGTGAAAAAAAACAGGAACTTAAAGAGTCCAAAGGTCAACAGATAATAGCCAAACAAGACATGATCAAAAGACATGACAGTTATTGAATAGAACTTTGATCCATCACCCCCTAGTTATGGTTGTTTGATATACTGTACAGTACCACACAGCACTTTAGAATGTGCTCACAGTGTACAACATTTGACTAAAACATGGACTTTTGTCAAGGTTGGAACTCATTATTCACGTTCTGGAGAAAATTGCTTCAATATAGAAACATTATTTATGAACCCTGTTTAAGAAAAAATTAGGTTCGTAAATCAATGTTCCACTGTATGGACTCAAGCTATGTTACTGTTCTCTAGAGGAGAAATAGATGACTCGGAACAAAAGAAAACAAATAATTCATACGTATTTTATGTTTGTAATTAGAAATCGGTGTATGAATCATGCCTATCCCATTAATGACAATGTGTGTTTTCCACGCACCCCTAAAATGTCCTGGACATGGGAATACGGCCCGATCAAAAAGCAAACGGCATGAAATAAAACATTCACAGCTGGAGCGTTCCAGATGGCATGAGGAGTCAATAAAAAAAGGAAGAGGGCCCACTAAAACAAGAAAAGGCCTTGTATTTATCTGGCTGGCATTGAATGAGCCTTTTGAATTCCCCCCTCTTCTATAAAAGGCTACTAGTGGACTGAGTATTTTGTAATGTATCTACAGTAAATGATGTGTGTTGCCCATGTTGTAAGCCATACAACAAAGACTTCCCTAGTAGGATGATCTGAATCACGTACAGTTCTGCTCATTCAAAAACCCAAACCGGCAAACCTGCTGTGCTGGATCTTATATTTCTTTACCGCCAATATTTATTATGCAGTGGTCAAAACTGTGAGGTGGGTGCTCTTTATCTTCTCAGTGTCTCCCCAGGGTCCCCATCGCTTCAGAGATGTCTGTGGGTTTTTGTGCTATGGTGTAGTACTCTGACATTCCCTCCACACCCACACTGGCAGCCAATGTGCCAATTAGTGGCCTTCTCCGCAGGGGTGGGTGTATAGGAGGTGGAGAACACAAGAAGCCCGCAAGACAGAGGCGAAGCAGCGAGAGCCAGTGCGTGCATACGAGCATTTTGGTAGATGTGTGTTTATGTGTGTGTGTAACAAGGCCTCAGACCTCAGACATTCCTTCAGTATGACCTAGGGTACAATTAAGGAGACGTCCCTCCCCTGCCTCCTAGTCCTCGGTGGACCACATCAACGGAAGTCCTGGCCTAGCTGGAGACTCTAATGACGGGAGGGAGGCCAGGTCGCGACCCTGGTGAGCCTCCTCAGCACCACACCCTTCCTGTTTAAGTCCACATATGGGCTAGGTCAAGAGTGGAGGGAGAGGCTAAGGGGACAGGTGAAATGGAATAGAAATGCGTACGGGGTTTTTGCAACTCTGGGAGAAGACAACTCAGGTTGAATCGGGCAACACAAAAACCCAAACTTTATGTTTGTATTCATTTTGATTGTTTGGTAGGGAGGCGTACAGAGTTTCTACTCACTTCACAAAAAAAAAGTTCAGCAGTGTTACATTTTGTCCCTGACTGACTGTAGCCTTAAGATTTGAAATATGGTTTGAAAACAATCCAATACAATTTTAACAATAATAATAGTTTCGTGAAGTGATGTAATAATAATGTAGAGCAGGGGTCAGCAACTAGCCCGTAAGGACCAGATGAGTCGCCCCTGGCCTGTTCTAAAAATAGCTCAAATAGCAGCACTTACCAGTGAGCTGCCTCTATTTTTTTAAATTTTATTTCTTTACTAGCAAGCTGGTCTCGCTTTGCTCGACATTTTTAATTCTAAGAGGGACAAAACTCAAATAGAATTTGAAAATCCAACAAAATATTTTAAAGACTTGGTCTTCACTTCTTTGAATAAAATGCAACCTTAAAAACATAAACACATAAACCTTTTTACCTTTTAAATTCCTTACTCTTCTTTCCTGACAATTTAAATCAATGTTCAAGTAATATTTTTTTTTATTGTAAAGAATAATAAATAAATTTTAATTTAATTCTTCATTTTAGCTTCTGTTTTCTCGACGAAGAATATTTGTGAAATATTTCTTCAAACCTAATATGATTAAAATTCCCCAAAAATATTTTGGCAAATCTAGAAAATCTGTAGAATCAAATGTAAATCTTATTTCAAAGTCTTTTATATTTCTTTTACAATTTTTGTTCTGGAAAATCTAGAAGAAATAATGATTTGTCTTTGTTAGAAATATAGCGTGGTCCAACTTGTTATATATTCTAACAAAGTGCAGATTGGATTTTAACCTATTTAAAACATGTCATCAAAATTCTAGAATTAATCTTAATCAGGAAAAAATACTAATGATGTTCCATAAATTCTTTTTTTAATTTTTTCAAAAAGATTCGAATTAGCTAGTTTTTCTCTTCGTTTTTTTCGGTTGAATTTTGACTTTTGAAGAGTCAAAATTGAAGATAAACTATGTTTCAAAATTTAATTTTCATTTTGTTTGTGTTTTCTCCTCTTTTAAATCGTTCAATTAGTGTTTTTTTCATCATTTATTCTCTACAAAAAACCTTCCGTAAAAGGAAAAAAAATGTACGACGGGATGACAGACAGAAATAACAATTTTTTTTTAATATATAGATGTATTTGTTAAAAGTAAATTGAGCAAATTGGCTATTTCTGGCAATTTATTTAAGTGTGTATCAAACTGGTAGCCCTTCGCATTAATCAGTACCCAAGAAGTAGCTCTTGGTTTCAAAATGGTTGGTGACCCCTAATGTAGAGCATCTGCTCAGTGGCCGAGTGGTTAGAGTGTCCGCCCTGAGGTCGGTTGGTTGTGAGTTCAAACCCCGGCCGAGTCATGCCAAAGACTATAAAAATGGGACCCCTTGATGCTCAGCAAATCACCAAAAATTATTCCTGGGCGTGGCCACCGCTGCTGCTCACTGCCCCCATCACCTCCCATGGAGTGAGAGTGTGTGTGACTATCAGTGTTTAACTTTTAACCTCTACCAAATACCTTTTGGTCTGCTGGATCTGCACCTAGCCAACCCTATAGTCGAGTTACCGAAGAAGGATGGCTGGTCAATAAAGTGTGGATAGCATCGAGTTATAGCCTTAACAAAACGTATATTCCCAGTTACAGTAGGGAAGGGATTTACATGGCCCCACTCTTGGGTGCATCCTGTGTAAAGTTAAAGGTAAAGTACACATGAGCGTTTCACACACACTTGGTGTAGTGAAATTACCCTCTGCATTTGACCCATCCCCTGGGAGGTGAGGGGAGCAGTGAGCAGCTCTCGGGAATCATTTTGGTGATTTAACCACCAATTCAAACCCCTTGATGCTGAGTGCCAAGCAGGGAGGAAATGGGTCCCAATCTTATACTCTTTGGTATGACTCGGCTAGGATTTTAACTCACGACCTTCCAGTCTCAGGGCGGACACTCTAACCACAAGGCGACTGAGCAGGTCAACCTTTACCAAAGTTACAAAAGAAGGAAGGCTGGTCAATAAGCGTGGATAGTGTTGAGTAATAGCGTTGAAAAAACGTATATTCCCAGTCACAGTAGGGAAGGGATTTACAAGGCCCCACTCTTGGGTGGATCCCGTGTGAAAGGATGTGATGGTATGCAGTCTGCTCTAGTGTTGTCCCGATACTTATATTTTGGTACCAGTACCAAAAATTATTTTGATACTTTTCAATACTTTTCGGTACTTTTCTAAATAAAGGGGAGCACAAAAAAATTGCATTAAACAAAATATCTGACGGTACGTTAAACATGTGTTTCTTATTGCAAGTTTGTCCCTAAACAAAATAGTGAACATACAAGACAACTTGTCTTTTATTAGTAAGAAAGCGATTAAAGTCCCCTAATTTTGTTGCTGACATATGCAGTAACATATTGTGTCATTTATCATACTATTATTTTGTCAAAATTATTAAGGATAAGTCGTACAAAATGAATGATTAATATACTTGTTCATTTACTGTTGATATTTGCTTACTTTCTCTCCTAACATGTTCTATCTACACTTCTGTTAAAATGTAATAATTACTTATTCTTCTGTTGTTTGATACTTTACGTTTGTTTTGGATGATACCACAAATTTAGGTATCAATCCGATACCAAGTAGTTGCAGGATCATACATTGGTCATATTCAAAGTCCTCATGTGTCCAGGGACATTTTTCATGAGTTTATAAACGTAAAATAAGTTTTTAAAAAACAAAAGATGTTGTGATGCTGGTGAACCGGTATCTTTTAAGAGGCGGTATAGTACCAAAAATGATTAATTAGTATTGCGGTAATACTAATACTGGTATACCGTACAACCCTAGTCTGCTTGCCCACTTTGGACATAATTTAAAGGCCTACTGAAAGACACTACTACCTGATAGTTTATATATCAATGATGGAATATTAACATTGCAACACATGCCAATACGGCCTTTTTAGTTTACCAAATTGCAATTTTAAATTTCCCGCGAAGTGTCCTTTTGAAACGTCGCGGTATGATGAAGCGTGCGTTTGACGTCACCGGTTGTAGTGGACATTTTTTTCAAGCCCGATATAAGCTATAAGTAGTCTGCCTAATCGCATAATTACACAGTATTCTGGACTCTGTGTTGCTGAATCTTTTGCAATTTGTTCAATTAATAATGGAGAAGTCAAAGAAGAAAGATGTACGTGGGAAGCGGTGTATTGCAGCTGCCTTCAGCAACACAAACACAGCCGGTGTTTCCTTGTTTAAAATTCCCGAAGGTGAAGCTTTACTATGGAACAGAGCGGTCAAGCAGCAGGTTTCGGTGAGAAAAGTGTGGTAATAAGTCGGCTCTTACCGTAGTTATGAGCGGAGCTTGCGTCCTCCTGCAGCGTCCGACTCTCAGGTACCATATAATCTCACTAAAACACTAGTAACACAATAGGCAGATAAGGGATTTTCCAGAATTATCCTAGTAAATGTGTCTAACATCTGAATCGCTCCCACTGCCCTGTCTTTTTTTTTTTCTAGTCCTTCACTCTCACTATCCTCATCCACAAATCTTTTATCCTCGCCCAAATTAATGGGGAAATTGTGGCTGCTGATGTCCATGATTGTAAACAATGTGAGGATGTGAGGACCTCTACAACCAGTGACGTCACGCGCACATCGCCTGCTACTTCCGGTACAGGCAAGGCTTTTTTATTAGCGACCAAAAGTTGCGAACTTTATCGTGAATGTTCTCTACTAAATCCTTTCAGCAAAAATACGGCAATATTGCGAAATGATCAAGTATGACACATAGAATGGACCTGCTATCCCCGTTTTAATAAGAAAATCTCATTTCAGTACACTCCACTGCCATCTGGGGCTAAAGTGGATAGAGCCCCCCCCCCAAAAAAAATGTCACGTTTCATATGTCAGGTAAACAATGACATATGGGGCCATAGGAATCCCCAATATACTGTATGCTCTCTCCCTCCTACATTAACAGTAATGGGGGAGAAGAGAGTACGCTTTTCAACCTCAGAGAAGAACACTGATGGTTTTCCTGGACACTGCATCCCGAACTGTGGGTGGAGGAGCAAGACTCGGCAGTGCCAACAAAGGACGTGGATGACTTCGGTGAGAAGTCTGTGGAAAATGGACCACAGCCAAATGTTTTTAGAAAACAAAGTTATTTTGATCTCTAGCTACAAGCTAATGCCAGTGAGTGAGACCGGAAGCTTTTGAGCAAGGTTCATGGCGTGGAGGCTCGTAATTCAAGTTTATTGTTGCAACTTAAAGCATAAAAAAAAGCAGAGAGACAGCCTGTTTTTTTAAAATACTCATACTGTACTTCATAATAGGTGTTGTTGTTGTTCAAGTGTAGCTATGTCCTCGACTCTAAGAAAGGTAAAATTAGAGTGCACACTTTCACAGTTTCAAGCTGTTGTGTCCATGCAAACAATGTATTAAGTAATGTTTGACCTCAATGCCTTATAGTGGAAAATACCACTAAAAACATAAAATCAGTGGCTCGTCGGTAAGAATAATATTATCTGTGAGGGATCCCACAGGGTGTGACTGCAGCTTTTAGAATTGTGTGTTTTTTTTTTTCCAACATCAGTCTCATTATGTATGAGGGAACATTCCAGAATCTCAGCGTTTTAAAAACATGATTTTGTAATTGTCTGTGGTCTTACTGTAGCTAACAAGGAGAAATATTGTGTTACCTACCAGTCAACATTAGAAAATACACTGCAAAAAGTCAGTGTTCAAAAACAAGAAAAAAACTAACACAAATGAGGGGTGTTTTGTTTGAACTAAGCAAAATGATTTGCCAATGGAACAATAACATTTGGCTTGTCAAGACTTTCCAAAACAAGTTAAATTAGCAAACCTCAATAGACCCAAAAATACCTTAAACAATGTATATTCTCACTACTAACAAGTGCACTTTTTTTGGTAGAAAAAAAAGAGACCTTTTGGCTATATATGTTGAAAAATATTCTTAAACTAAGTAAATGCTAGAGCCATTATCTTGACATCATGATATGCGCTCGGCATCATGATTTTTTTTTTCATGCTTGAAGTAAGAAATTAGTACTTTAAAAAAATTGTTTTATACTTGTGAGTGTTAATGACACAGCTTTGCATCAGTTGATTTTCTAGTTTCAAGCATGTTTTACTCAATATAGGTCATAAAATCACAGTAACAAGCTGTAATATCTTACTGAGATCATTTAGGACCAAAACCCTTAAAAACAAATAAAACACTCTAACATAAAATCTGCTTAGTGAGAAGAATTATCTTATCAGACAGAAAATAAGCAAATATCACCCTTATTTGAGATATTTAATCTAATGTAGATTTCAGTTTTTGCAGTGGAAGTTCCAAGAAAACAAGGGACGCGGTATTACGTTGTGACTTTGCAAATAGCCACAACTGTCGAACCAAGGAATATATCTCAAAATATCTGTTATCTTTTCATCCATATTGATTTGGTCACAAATTATACATTACAGGACGATTATAACAGGTATTAACGGGTGATACGAAAAGCACAGATGGGCTTTGCAGAGAGTGTGGGTGTCTGGAACTTGCTGAGTTGTGTTGGACTTTTTATGAGGCTCAAAGCTGTGGTCCTCAGCCCCACGATTGGAGAGGCAAGGATAATGATATGTCTGAGAGTTCGTCTGTCTGTCTGTCTGTCATGCCTTTGGATTTGCTTGCTTCACTCTTGTGAGTGAGGAACAGCAGGGGACAATGTGGGGGTGGCAAAGTGTGTGTGTGTGTGTGTGTGTTCTTGTACACGCTTCATGTTAGGGTAGTCAGGCGGGTGTGTGCTGTGCACACGTGTGTGTGTGTGTGTGTGTGTGTGTGTGTCAGTGTTCCTCACAGATTATCGAAGTGGATGAGTGTCTCCTCTCTGCTTGGAATCCCTGTAATTGTCACCTCGGTGGAAAAAAGGGGAAGGGAAAGATCTGCATTGTACAGCTACAATAAAAAGTTTTGCATTGAAAGAGAGTGGAAACTGAAGACGAGATGTAGCGGAAAATATACATGATTGACCGCAGGCGAATGAAGTTCTTTGAAACAAACTCCATTTTTCATGTCGTTACAGTGAGTGAACTGCTACTTCACTGGTAATTGATCATTCAATTATGTTGTAGATATTATGTTTTGTGTACATTCATCCATCATATTGCGGCCTCTCTTTCAATATATGTATTTTTTTAAGCACATTGCATATACAGTACAGGCCAAATGTTTGGACACTCTTTCTCGTTCAATGTGTTTTCTTTATTTTCAGGACTATTCACATTGTCGATTGTCACTGAAGGCATCACAACTATGAATAAACACGTGGTGTTATGTACTTAACAAAAAAAAGGTGATATAACTGAAAACACGATTTATATTCTAGTTTCTTCAAAATAGCCACCCTTTCCTCTGATTACTGCTTTGCACACTCTCGGCATTCTCTCAATGAGCTTCAAGAGGTAGTCAACTGAAATGATT
The DNA here is from genome assembly GCF_033978795.1 of Nerophis ophidion. Taxonomy (NCBI): domain Eukaryota; kingdom Metazoa; phylum Chordata; class Actinopteri; order Syngnathiformes; family Syngnathidae; genus Nerophis; species Nerophis ophidion. Next base: position 40,965,428 of record NC_084617.1, read on the forward strand.
TTCACTTCACAGGTGTGCCTTATCAGTGGTGATTAGTGGGGTTGATCAGTTGAATGTATTGCTTTCTCAATGGGGTTGGGATCATCAGTGGTGTTTTGAATGAGAAGGTGTGTCCACACTTTAAGCCTGTGCTGTATTTTTTGGCAAAATTAAGTGTTGAATTGAGTTTTATATATGTTTTATATGTGTTACAGTACAGTGGTTCTCTTATTTTCTATTACTGTATATGTTGTGGCGATCAATAAATGTTTCCCGGTTAAAGGTGCCGAAATAACTGCTGTCTTCCCTGGTACAATGAAGTTAACACATTTTTGGAACTTCCTTTTGTATTCCTGCCTCGAGCCGTGTGGAATGACAACGCAGGTTATTCAATACTAACACAACGGAATGCTAACAACATGGGTAATTCTGCAACTGTCGAGTTAAATACGTTTTGGGTGAACAACCTTTTGGTGCACTTTATTCTAATAATACTGTTATGTAAATGTAATCCATTATTATGACTAATATTACAGCCACTATGCAGAACATCTATAATGCTGATGCTTGAGTATGGACTAGAACCGGAAAATATCACTGTATTAGTCCGATTTATAGCTCAGAGAGTAAGTAGGCTTTAAAATAGCTTTGCTTGTTGGGGTGTAGGAAAAAAATCGATTCGAATTAGAATCTTGAATCTCACGTTATACGATTCAGAATCGATTCTCATTTTTTTTAAAATCATTTTTTGGGGGGATTTTTTTAATTTTATTTATTTTTATTTTTTATCTTTTTTTGATTAATCAATCCAACAAAACAATACACATCAATACCATAACAATGCAATCCAATTCCAAAACCAAACCTGACCCAGCAACAAACAGAGCAATTGAGAGGAGACAGAAACCCGACACAGAACAAACCAAAAGTAGTGAAACAAAAATGATTATCAACAACCGTATCAATATTTGTTATAATTTCAACATAGCAGTGATTAAGAATCCCTCATTGACATTATCATCAGACACTTATAAAAATAAAAAGAAAAAGAACAATAGTGTCACAGTGGCTTACACTTGCATCACATCTCATAAGCTTGACAACACACTGTGTCCAATATTTTCACAAAGATAAAATAAGTCATACTTTTGGTTCATTTAATAGTTAAAACAATTTTACATTATTGCAATCAGTTGATAAAACATTGTCCTTTACAATTATAAAGCTTTTTACAAAAATCTACTACGCTGCTTGTATGTCAGCAGACTGGGATAGATCCTGCTGAAATCCTATGTACTGAATGAATAGAGAATCCTTTTGAATCGGGGAAAAATCGTTTTCGAATCGCGAATCAATCAATCAATCAATCAATCAATGTTTACTTATATAGCCCTAAATCACTAGTGTCTCAAAGGGCTGCACAAACCACTACGACATCCTCGGTAGGCCCACATAAGGGCAAGGAAAACTCACACCCAGTGGGACATCGGTGACAATGATGACTATGAGAACCTTGGAGAGGAGGAAAGCCATGGATGTCGAGCGGGTCTAACATGATACTGTGAAAGTTCAATCCATAATGGATCCAACACAGTCGCAAGAGTCCAGTCCAAAGCGGATCCAACACAGCAGCGGGAGTCCCGTTCACAGCGGAGCCAGCAGGAAAACATCCCAATCGGAGGCGGATCAGCAGCGCAGAGATGTCCCCAGCCGATACACAGGCGAGCAGTACATGGCCACCGGATCGGACCGGACCCCCTCCACAAGGGAGATTGGGACATAGGAGAAAAAGAAAAGAAACGGCAGATCAACTGGTCTAAAAAGGAGTCTATTTAAAGGCTAGAGTATACAAATGAGTTTTAAGGTGAGACTTAAATGCTTCTACTGAGGTGGCATCTCGAAATTTTACCGGGAGGGCATTCCAGAGTACTGGAGCCCGAAATGAAAACGCTCTATAGCCCACAGACTTTTTTTGGGCTTTGGGAATCACTAATAAGCCGGATTCCTTTGAACGCAGATTTCTTGCCGGGACATATGGTACAATACAATCGGCAAGATAGGAAGGAGCTAGACCGTGTAGTATTTTATACGTAAATAGTAAAACCTTAAAGTCACATCTTAAGTGCACAGGAAGCCAGTGCAGGTGAGCCAGTATAGGCGTAATGTGATCAAACGTTCTTGTTCTTGTCAAAAGTCTAGCAGCCGCATTTTGTACCAACTGTAATCTTTTAATGCTAGACATGGGGAGACTCGAAAATAATACGTTACAGTAATCGAGGCGAGACGTAACAAACGCATGGATAATGATCTCAGCGTCTTTAGTGGACAGAATGGAGCGAATTTTAGCGATATTACGGAGATGAAAGAAGGCCGTTTTAGTAACGCTTTTAATGTGTGACTCAAAGGAGAGAGTTGGGTCAAAGATAACACCCAGATTATTTACCGTGTCGCCTTGTTTAATTGTTTGGTTGTCAAATATTAGAGTTGTATCATTAAATAGAGGTCGGTGTCTAGCAGGACCGATAATCAGCATTTCCGTTTTTTTGGCGTTAAGTTGCAAAAAGTTAGCGGACATCCATTGTTTAATTTCATTAAGACACACCTCCAACTGACTACAATCCGGCGTGTTGTTCAGCTTTAGGGGCATGTAGAGTTGGGTGTCATCAGCATAACAGTGAAAGCTAATACCGTATTTGCGTATGATGTCACCTAGCGGCAGCATGTAGATGCTGAAGAGTGCAGGGCCAAGGACAGAACCCTGGGGAACTCCACACGTTACCTTAACCTAGTCCATGGTCACATTGTTATGGGAGACGCACTGCATCCTATCAGTAAGATAAGAGTTAAACCAAGACAGGGCTAAGTCTGACATACCAATTCGTGTTTTGATACGTTCTAATAAAATATTATGATCGACGGTATCGAAAGCAGCGCTAAGATCGAGGAGCAGCAATATAGATGACGCATCAGAATCCATCGTTAGCAATAGATCATTATTCATTTTTGCGAGGGCTGTCTCCGTGGAGTGATTTGCCCTGAAACCGGATTGAAAGGTTTCACATAGATTGTTAGACGCTAACTGTTCATTTAACTGCTCCGCAACAATTTTTTCGAGGATTTTTGAAATAAAGGGAATGTGAGACACCGGTCGGTAGTTTACCATGAGGTCAGGATCGAGGTTAGATCTTTTAAGAAGAGGATGAATAACCGCTTTTTTGAATGCTAGGGGAACAGTGCCCGAGGAATGTGATAAGTTTATAATATTTTGCACTGATGGACCTAATAATACAAAGAGCTCCTTGATCAGTTTCCCAGGAAGTGGGTCAAGTAAACATGTTGTTTGTTTTATTCCATTTACACGTTGTAACAATTCCTCTAATGTTATTTCCTCAAAACAAGAGAAACTATTTTGGAGGGCAATATCCGCCGTATATACAATCATGTCAGTGTTAATAGAACCCAGTTGTAGCTGGGACGCATTGTCTTTAATCTCCTTTCTAATGACTTCAATTTTCTTACTAAAGAATTGCATAAAGTCATCAGCTCAGTGGTTGGAGCTACTGGAAGGAGTCCCTTGTTGGGTTAGCGATGCTACCGTACTAAACAAAAATTTAGCATCGTTTTTATTACGGTGGATGAGATTTGAGTAATATTTAGCTTTAGCTAAGGTAAGCATGCGTTTATAAGTTATTAAACCATCACTCCATGCTTGATGGTGCACCTCAAGTTTAGTCGTGCGCCATTTGCGTTCCAGCTTTCTACATTATAATTTCTGAATCGTGTTGAATTGAAAAAAAAAAAATGATTTTGAATCGAATCGTGACCCAAAGAATCGATATTGAATCGAATTGTGGGACACCCAAAGATACACATCCCTATTTGCTTGTGTACAATTCTTATCAGTACAGTATAGTCTGTAAAATGAGTGCAAAGGTGACAATATGGGTGGTATTTCATGTCATTTTAGAGGGATTTTCAAAGCAAAATAACAATTATATATAAAATGCAGAAAAAAAATGTTATGGAAAATATTGGATTTTTTTAAATAATAATCCTACTTTGCGGAAATTAATTTATCATGGTCAGGCCTGGAATCAATTCAACGATAAACGAGGGACGACTGTCCTGAAAAACGTAGGTTAAACTGAACAGCTCCCTCTCATGCATTGACCTAAAAGCTTAAAATGCCTGATTTCACAGCCGCTTTTTTCTAAAAGTTGCGGCAAGAGTTGCAATATTTTGGATGTTTACTTTTTTAACAATTATGAATTTGTTGTCAATGTTGGTGTTCTTTGCAACCCCTTTCGCCCAAAATGTATTTGTTCATACAATTGCATATCAAACAAAACATCGTTGGATATTGACAGCTATTAATAAATTCAATTCAGTTGTATTTACAGTAGGGAAAGTATTCATATGGCCCCATTCCTGGGTGGATCTCGTGTGAGAGGAAGATGGGGATGGGGGGGTTTGGTGATCATTTTACAATGCAGTCTGCTGAAAATAATGTAAAGTGCCACTCTACATAGCAACTGATGCTGTGGTCAAAGTTGGAATTGCCACAAAACACATTTTTAAATATTCAACGCTCGACTGCCATTGGCGACTAAAGTGGATAATGGACCATCTTGTCAAGTTTCATGTGTCAGGTAAACCGCGACGAATGGGGCCATTTGAATCCTATTGCATGAAACCACCACAGAAACAACCTGTACAACAAGTAACGTGCACAATATTTTTCCAAAGTTTCTGAATTCTGTCTTTCTCCCTTGAAGGTTTACACATTTTTCAAATCTTGAGTGGAAATATCATGATTCGTGATGAGGATGCAACCAAAACACTAAGAGCCTGATCTCCTAAGATCCAAATAAGGGCTAAATAGCGTGTACAGACTATAACATTATGCGTACAGTTAGTGTGCATGTTATTTACTAAGACTGTGTGTATATAGCGCCAGATCACAAGTGAAGTTATCTCAAGACACATGGAGCAGGGCTTAGATAGCAGGGCTGCCCCTCCTGATATGCGGCTCTGGCAATACGGGTAGGACCCTGCGTTACATGGGTGGGCCCTCGTTTTAAAAAGTAAGTAAAAATAAATTATTGTGTGCATTAGGGTTATACGGTATACCAGTATTGGTATAGTACCGCAATACAATACAAATGAATAAGACAGTGTGTAGACAGAAAAGGGAGAATGGACGCATTTTGGCTTAAAAACTAAAGATAAAATGTGAAGTTATAAAACTGAAACGCCCTCAGGAAGAGGTGCATGGCTAGCTAGCTAGCTAGCGGCTATAGACCAGCCGCAGCCTGCAGTGTTTTAGCTACTTCTAAATCACTAAACCTGGCATCCATGGCGACAAATAAAGTACGTTTCTTACAAGTATCATCTTTGCAGGACAAGGAATTGCTAAACATGCTTCACTACACACCGTAGCTCACCGGCGTCACAATGTAAACAAACGCCATTGATCTACACCTAACATCCACTGTAGTGATACCAAGTACAGGAGCGTATTTGATTACGTCAATATTTTTCAGCATCACAAAATATATATATATTTTTTTTCTTTCATTATATTTACAAACTCAGGAATGATGTCCTTCAACACATGAGGACTTTGAATATGACCAATGTATGATCCTGTAACTACTTGGTTTCGGACTGATACCTAAATTTGTGGTATCATCTAAAGCTAATGTAAAGTATCCAAACAACAGAAGAATATTTGATTATTATATTTTAACAGATGTGTAGATAGAACATGTTAAAAGAAAAAATAAGCAGGTATTAACAGTAAATGAACAAGTATATTAATAATTAATTTTCTACCACTTTTACTTAAAGGCCTAATGAAACCCACAAATACCCACCACAGAGTCTGATAGTTTATGTATCAATGATGAAATATTAACATTGCAACACATGCAAATACGGCCTTTGTCGTTTACTAAATTGCAATTTAAAATTTCCCGGGAGTTTCGTCTTGAAAACGTTGTGTAATGATGACGTGTACGCTTGACATCACAGGTTTTTAGGAAGTATGAGCGCTACGCACACACAAAGCTAAAAGTCGTCTGCTTTAACGGCATAATTACACAGTATTTTGGACATCTGTGTTGCTGAATCTTTTGCAATTTGTTCAATTAATATTGGAGAAGTCACAGTAGAAAAATGGAGTTGGGAAGCTTTAGCCTTTAGCCACACAAACACACGGTGATTCCTTGTTTAAAATTCACGGAGTTGAAACTTTCCTATGGATCAGAGCAGACATGGATCCCAACCACATGTCAACCAGCAGGTTTAGGTGAGAAAATTGTGGTTAAAAAGTCGCCTCTTACCGGCTATCAGCTGAGCTTGTGCCGTCCGTACAGCTGCTGTCGACTTCCCTGAGACACTGCGCGTCAACACCCGGCCGTGGACGTACACTGTTAAACTCACTAAAACACTAGCAACATAATAGAAGGATAAGGGATTTCCCAGAATTATCCTAGTAAAGGTCTCTAAAACATATGAATCCGTCTCAATGCAACGCGATTGCAATCGCGTTTTTTTTTTTAAATAGTTTTTTTTTTTTAAATAGTTTTTTTTTTTTAAATAGGTTTTTTTTTTTTCTAATCCGTCGCTATCAATATCTTCAAACACAAATCTTTCATCCTCGCTCAAATTAATGGGGAAATTGTCATTTTCTCGTTCCGAATACCACTTTTTGTTGGACACTCCCATTATAAACAATGTGAATATGTGAGGAGCCCGCACACGTGTGACGTCATCGTCTGCGACTTCCGGTAGAAGCAGGGCTTTTCTCCAGTTACGAACTTTATCGTCGATGTTCTTTACTAAATCCTTTCAGCAAAAATAAGGCAATATCGCGAAATGATCAAGTATGACACATAGAATGGACCTGCTATCCCCGTTTGAATAAGAAAATCTCATTTCAGTAGGCCTTTAATCATTTTGACAAAATAATAGAATGCATAATGACACAATATGTTACTGCATATGTCAATAGACTAATTAATGGCCTTGGTTTGTTTACTTACTACTAAAAGACAAGTCGTCTAGTATGTTCACTATTTGCAATAAGAAACATATGTCTGATATACCGTAAGATTTTTTGTTAAAATAAGGCCAATAATGCCATTTTATGTTGTCCTCTTTATGTAGAAAAGTATCGAAAAGTGCCGAAATACATTTTGGTACCGGTACCAAAATATTGGTTTCGGGACAACCCTATTGTGCATGTTTATAAGCACAAACATTGAACAGTTTTAGGAAATTAGAGACAATTCTTACCATCAAACAGGTAACAAAATGAATGAAAAACAACAATTTTTACTTAAAGGCCTACTGAAACCCACTACGACCGACCACGCAGTCTGATAGTTTATATATCAATGATGAAATATTAACATTGCAACACATGCCAATACAACCTTTTTAGTCTACTAAATTGTAATTTTAAATTTCCCGCGAAGTACCCTGTTGAAAACGTCGTGGAATGATGACGTGTACGCGTGACGTCACAGACTGTTAGGAAATATGAGCGCTGCACACACACAGCTAAAAGTCATCTGCTTTAACTGCATAATTATAAGTATTTTGGACATCTGTGTTGATGAATCTTTTGCCATTTGTTCAATTAATAATGGAGAAGTCAAAGTAGAAAGATGGAGCTGGGAAGCTTTAGCCTTTAGCCACACAAACACACGGTAATTCCTTGTTTAAAATTTCCGGAAGTGAATAATTACTATGGATCAGAGTGGTCAAGCGGACATGGATCCCGACCAAATGTCAACCAGCAGTTTTCGGTGAGAAAATTGTGTTAAAAAGTGGCCACTTACAGGAGATCAGCTGAGCTTGTGCCGTCCGTAGAGCTGCCGTCGACTTCCATCAGACACTGGCCTCAAGACACCCGTGGATACACCCTTCCGACTATCAGGTACTATTAAACTCACTAAAACACTAGCAACACAATAGAAAGATAAGGGATTTCCCAGAATTGTCCTAGTAAATGTGTCTAAAAACATCTGAATCTGTCCCAATGCAATCACAGTTGTATTTTTTTTTTTTACTTTTTTATTTTTTTATTTTTTTTTTTTTCTAGTCTGTCGCTATCAATATCCTCAAACACAAATCTTTCATCCTGGCTTAAATTAATGGGGAAATTGTCTTTTTCTTGTACCGAATAACTATTTTTGTTGGAGGCTCCCATTAAAAACAATGTGAGGATGTGAGGAGCCATCAACGGGTGACGTCATCGTCTGCGACTTCCGGTAAAGGCAGGGCTTTTCTGTTAGTGACCAAAAGTTGCGAACTTTATCGTTAATGTTCACTACTAAATCCTTTCAGCAAAAATATGGCAATATCGAAAAATGATCAAGTCTGACAGATAGAATGGACCTGCTATCCCCGTTTAAATAAGAAAATCTAATTTCAGTAGGCCTTTAAGTTACCTGTTTTTCCAATTGGGATTTGCCACTGATCAAACATAAAAACTATAATTCGGAGGTTTGCTTAGCTTTAACGGTAGGAGATGTCCTGAAGTCCTTCCTTGTTCTCGTTAGCTTCTATTAATCAATTTACCCTTCACGGTGCCCTGACACCAGCCCCAGAACCTCAGCCTTTACCAGAACCGAAGTGACACTGGCACTGCGGGCGAGGCTGCCAGGCCATGAGGTCATGCCAACGATGGCAGTTCCTGTCGACTGGTGAACTGCCGGCCCGTAGGCGGAGGGGCGCTAACTGCCTGCAAGGGGAGAGTGAAGAAGCAAGTGCGCCTGGGGAAGTGAGACATTCATTAAGAAAGCCAAGCTGACGCTGTCATCCTTGCCTGCATCTAAGGAGCCAGCCAGCCTCAGCTGCTACCAGGTCACGGTGATGCCGTGCATTGATATGCATACATTTGTGTCCGACTGTATGTTGTTTTGTTTGGCTGTGAAGCACAAATGAGCCACGGAATGATGAAGACGCACTTAGCGTGGGAGACACAACCGGTCTATTATTAAAAAAAAAAACTAAAAAAAACACTTTATAGTCTGGTGGTCTGTTTGAGGTGGGTCAGATGACAAATGAGGAAAATGTGTTACATCCTTAGTTGTCTAACAAGTCTGAGAAAGCAGAGCTCTTAGTCGCAGAGTGAGGCTATGAATCAATTACTGTGTGTTTCTGCTCCCTCTGCTCAAACACAGGGTCGTCACTGTTTGCTAATAACGACTTAGACCAGGGGTGTCAAACGTGAGGCCCGTGGGCCAGATCAAGCCCACAAACAGGTTTTGCCCGGCCCGCGGGATGAGTGGGCTAAAGTATAAGAATGAGACGAAATTTTTGATTGAAAGAAACTGCTGTTCTAAATGTGCCCACTAGATGTCGCAATAGCAATTCCTTGTATCATTGTAGATGATGCTACATATGTAAAAAAAATAAAATAAACCACATGATGTTAATGAACCAGTCAAGAAAAATGAGCAAACTACATAAATTACATATTGTAATTGGATTTTGATATTATATTTTTATCTTGATATATTGAAAATTAGGCTTCACGGTGGCAGAGGGGTTAGTGCGTCTGCCTCACAATACGAAGTTCCTGCAGTCCTGGGTTCAAATCCACGCTCGGGATCTTTCTGTGTGGAGTTTGCATGTTCTCCCCGTGAATGCGTGGGTTCCCGCCGGGTACTCCGGCTTCCTCCCACTTCCAAAGACATGCACCTGGGGATAGGTTAATTGGCAACACTAAATTGGCCCTAGTGTGTGAATGTGAGTGTGAATGTTGTCTGTCTGTCTGTGTTGGCCCTGCGATGAGGTGGCGACTTGTCCAGGGTGTACCCTGCCTTCCGCCCGATTGTAGCTGAGATAGGCGCCAGCGCCCCCCGCAACCCCGAAAGGGAATAAGCGGTAGAAAATGGATGGATGGGGATATTGAAAATTAACACCAATGAGTTGACTGATTATCACATCATTTATTCCGAAAGTGTAATTGGCAACAAATAAAGACAGAATACTATTAACCACAACATCCATCTATCCATCCATTTTCTACCGCTTGTCCCTTTTGGGGTCACAAGGGGTGCTGCATTCAGGCAAAAAATCCCAACAGCATTATGATTTGTACATTTTTCAAATTAAGCTTGTTCTACTCAATGGCCTTGTGGTTAGAGTGTCCGCCCTGAGGTTGGTCGGTTGTGAGTTCAAACCCCTGCCGAGTCGTACCAAAGACTATAAAAATTGGACCCATTACCTCCCTGCTTGGCACTCAGCAACAAGGGTTGGAATTGGGGGTTAAATCACTAAAATGACTACCGGGCGCGGCCAACGCTGCCGCTCACTGCTCCCCTCGCCTTCCAGGCGGTGAACAAGGGGATGTGTCAAATGTCACCACTTCCAGTGTGTGTGTGACAATCATTGGTACTTTCATTTTAACTTTAAACTAAGAAAACAATCTGAAGTTGTCTTTATTCTTAAGTTATCGTGCCGTGATTTTACCAGTCCGGCCCACTTGGTAGTAGATTTTTCTCCATGTGGTCCCCGATCTAACATGAGTTTGACACCCCTCACTTAGACGGAACAAAAGGTTCAGTCTGTAGTTGTCATTGTCCCCGCACTCAAACATTGCTTTTGGTGATAAACCTGAATGTTTTGTTTACAGATTCCAAGGCATTTGCATCACCTTATGGTTAAATTAAATGGATATTAAGTACTATTTGTTGAGTTGAGTTTGTGTTGATTTGGAACATGCAAGCATGCAACATGATTCATCACAATTTCCTGTTTCTCTATTCAACATGTTTGAAAACGAGTAGGAAGAAGCAGAGCTTATTTAATCCTATCCCTTTTCCTTTACACAGCAGTTGCTAAAACTTTTGTTCACTTCCTGCTCTCAATTTATTCTCAATATACTCCATAAATAATAGCATTCAAAATAAATAATTAAATAAATAATAATTAGTGAAGTATTTTATATTTCATATGGTGAGATAAATAAGATTAACTAGAAGATGAATGGATGGATGAAATAAATTCAGAATGTTTATCATGGTTCTTCTTATTTGTACTTTGTAAACACTTAACGTTTGAGGAGTTTCTTATATTCGTACATTGTTTGATTTCTTTGCGTAATACATTCCATAATTTAATTCCACATACTGATATACTGAAGGTCTTAAGTGTTTTGCGTGCATACAGATGTGTTAAGTTACATTTTTCTCTAAGGTTATATTTTTCCTTTTTTGTTGAGAATAACTGTTGTATATTTTTGGGTCGGAGGTTATAGTTTGCTTTTAGCATCATTTTAGCTGTTTGCATATTCACTATGTCGTGGAATTTCAGTATTTTCAATTCAATAAATAAGGGGTTTGTTTGTTCTCTATATACAACATTATGTATTATTCTAATATATAATTGATCAATTTTGTAACACGGTTAATGAATTAAGTGTACTTTTGTTGTTATTTCCCCATATTTCTACACAATAACACTAGCGAGTAGTAAAAAATATGAAGTGATTTTTGGTCTACAACATGTTTTGCTTTATTCATTATTGATGTCTTTCTTGCTATGTTATGTTGTACATGTTTTATATGAAATTTCCACTTCATTTTATCATCAATCATTATACCTAGAACTTTGGTTTATTTTACTCTTTCAATTTGTTGCATCCTTGTGACTGTTTTGGACTTATGTTTACTTTTTCCTTGTGTGTGGTATTTTAGTTCCTGTCCTGTGCTCTTATTTTGTTATTTCGCTTCCTCTTTCTGTGCATAGGAGTCCACACCTGCAATGGCAACAAGGGCACATACAAGCCCAATTACCAATCAGTCTCCTATTTAGTGGGATGTTCATATTATTGTTGATATTTCCTTTTTGTTTTTTAATTTTGTTTGTATTGTATTTGCATGTCTTTTAAATTCCCTTGTAAAAGTATTGTAAAGCTGTGGGTGCTCTATTTTTCTTTTGTTAGAATAATTAATAGGACTGTAAATCTTTGGGCAACACACAATTCGATTCAATTCAATTATTTTCAATGTGTTTTCTTTATTTTCATGACTATTTACATTGTAGATTGTCACTAACGGCATCACAACTATGAATGAACACATATGGAGTTATGTAGTTGACAAAAAAGGTGAAATAACTGAAAACATGTTTTATATTTTAGTTTCTTGAAAATAGCCACCCTTTGCTCTGATTAATTTTTTGCACACTCTTGGCATTCTCTCGATGAGCTTCAAGAGGTGGTCATCTGAAATACCTACTCAGCGGCCTAGTGGTTAGACTGTCCGCCCTGAGATCGGTAGGTCATGAGTTCAAACCCCGGCCGAGTCATACCAAAGACTATAAAACTGGGACCCATTACCTCCCTGCTTGACACTTAGCATTAAGGGTTGGAATTGGGGGTTAAATCACCAAAAATTATTCCCGGGCGCGGCACCGCTGCTGCCCACTGCTCCCCTCACCTCCCAGGGGGTGATCAAGGGTGATGGGTCAAATGCAGAGAAACATTACGCCACATCTAGTGTGTGTGTGATAATCATTGGTACTTTAACTTTAAAATGGTTTTCACTTCACATGTGTGCTTGAGGACATCGAGAGAATGCCAAGAGTTTGCAAAAAAGTAATGTGAGCAAAGGGTGGCTCTTTTGAAGGAACTAGAATGCAAAACATGTTTTCAGTTATTTCACCTTTTTTTGTTAAGAACATAACTCCACATGTGTTCATTCATAGTATTGATGCCTTCAGTGACAATCTACAATGTAAATAGCCATGACAATAAAGAAAAAGCATTTAAGGAGTAGGTGTGACCAAAACTTTTGGCCTGTACTGTAATATATATATATATATATATATATATATATATATATATATATATATATATATATATATATATATATATTGTCAGAGGAGGTTGTGAGCAGCGCGGACGGAGCATCATCGGACGAGGGGCGGGGCATGTGTGGGACGCGAGATGCAGCTGACAGGTGATTAGATTTCGCAGGTGGTACGTGTTAATCTAATCAGTTGTTTTCTTTAACAGTGAGCGGACAGCGGAGGAGAAGGGGGAAAAAAGACGAGAGCGGAGCTCTGAAAAGAGTTGTACTGAATAGGAATCAAATTCAAATGAAAATAAAGACCTTGTCAAGCGGCACGCTGACTTCTGAGATATATCCGGAAACGGGTAGGGAGCGATTTCTACATATCTTCTACAAGATATCTTGTGCCTATCTCAGCTGCATTTGGGCGGAAGGCGGGGTACAGCCTGGACAAGTCGCCAACTCATTGCAGATAGATATATACATGTATATATATACATATATATATATATATATATATATATATATATATATATATATACATGTATATATATTTAGAGATGAAGTAGTCTTGTGATTTTTTCCCACACCTACATATATATATATATATATATATATATATATATATATATATATATATATATATATAATATATATATATCTGCGATGAGTTGGCGACTTGTTCAGGCTGTACCCCGCTTTCCGCCCGAATTCAGCTGAGATAGGCATCAGATATCTTTTTTAAATCCCTTTTTTTTTTCATGATTAAGAATTGTTCCAAACAAGAATACCAATTCATTGCGAAATCTTTTTTTTGACATCCCTGTTAATTAACAGTATGCCATTTTTGTAAAAAAAAAAAAAAAAAATACAATTAAATTCAAAAAGTAATAATTTTCAGGCCAATACAGGGCTTGTAAGTTGAACAACAGCAGCTAGGAGGAGCTTTTGTCAAAGGAATAAACCATTAAAAAAATGTCTTACCAGTTAACAACACCCAAACAACATGTATCCATGAAAATATGGAGAAGCTTCCGATGTTGTGCCAGAAGTGATTTGGTCTGTTCTGTCTCCTGACTTTACAGACTGGACGATTGGACTTTACCCTTGGTACACTGACATACATCACACATGTCGACATCAGCGTTTCAAAATATGGGACATTTGCCAGGAAAATGCGTCAAAATAAAGACTTTCCATTGCTTTAGTTGCGTACAACTGTTGTTCATGCGGAAACATCTGCAAACATTTCCCACCGATTCATGTTTTTAAAAAACTAATGACAATTTGCAATGTGATGTATGATATAAAATTTTTACCAGCCATTCCTTAACAATCTGGTTCTCTTTTTGGAAAATGTTATTCATCACTTACAATCCGACACAAGCATCTTTCCATTGTACCTAAATGTTTAATTACCTGAATGAACTCATTATGTACTCCGCTGCACTAATGTAAATTTTTGTCCAAGGTTACATGTGACAAAGATTTACAGTGACGGATTCAAAAACCAGAGAGACAAAGAGCAGCAACGAATGCCAACACAAAAATGTGGGGCAGGGGTGTCAAACTCCTTTTCAATGAGGGCCAAATCGTAGTTATGGCTGCCCTTAGAGGGCCGCTTGTGACAGTGAATATGTATCTAAAGGCATAATTAGAATAAAAAATAATAATAATACTATAAAAAAATGCATATTGGCTTATAATATAATTTAACAATTGCAAATGCATTTAATTATTTAATTTAATAAACATTGATTTCTTTAAAATCATACGTTGAGGTGACATGCAGATATTTAGGTGTTGAGCAAAATAAAAATGTATACAGTTATATGATCAAAGTTTGAACGGGGCTGTCCAACCAGTATTGGTTTTCGGGAGCTCTTAAAAAAATATTTGGTTAAAATCTTAGTATTGTTATAAATGTTCAATTCAGACATAATTAATTACATAAAATCACAAAATAACAAAAAAAAAATGGCATCACTATCTGAATAGTGATCTGGTTCCTAAATAGAGTACAATTCAACATATTGTCAGTCGTATAAATATATGTCACAGTAATGTGTGTTTGTTAAAGTAGCTCCAAAAATGCATTCAGAAGAAGTCCATACAGAACTATATGAACTATATAATGAAAAAATGTTCTTTAAAACAAAATTTGAGTTTCAGATATCAATCAATCAATCAATTCCTTTATTGTCATTGTCATAAGAACACCTAAGTCATTCATGTCAACAAGATTTTGTTTGAGCTTTGTCTAGTGGCATAGAAACTGTATTGATGTGCAGGTTGACCATAGTTTACAGTTTAGCATCATTTCGTTCATGCTCTGACCAAAAAAAAAGAAAAAAAAAAGTCAAATGTGGTATTTTGGGTAACTCAAGCATACAGTAAATTAATAAAGTTTACTTGTATTTATAACAATATTTGATTATTTGTGCATTGAAAAATACAAAACAAATTCTCTCACCCTTCTCATGATAGGGATTATTCCATGTTACTTGGAAAATTGTGCAGACTTGATTCAGAAGGACGAACTAAAACTGTTTTTTTTTTACATGTATTCCTTTTTTTTTTTTTTTTTGCAAAAGAAGTAGTGTTACACAATTGGAGCGGAGAATAGAAGACAGTGAAAAGAAACTTAACTACTTTTACTACAACCACCCAAGGTGTAATATATTATTATTATTATCTTGCACAATAATTTCCTCTGCACCCGATAAAGCTACACTTTAATAGCTTTTATTACAGATATTGACTCTTTTATGTAATGAACATAATGTATCAAAGTGGCCCATGCATACATCTGTCACCCTTTTAATGTTTGTATTTTTATTTAAGAAATTCATTTATTTGTGAATTAAGTTTGTAGCAGCTCGTACTAAAAATGTATCCATCGACTGTCGGTTTTTGATAGGATCCGGTAACAATGCACCATTTTCTAAAGATGGGTACCTTACACATTTGAACCAATACAAAATTCAATACAATACAAATTCCCGGTACCTGGGAATCAGTTCCAACTTTACCAATGTGTTTGTTGTGTGTGATTATAAATGAAAATTGTTTAATGATAAGATATCATTCT
The DNA here is from genome assembly GCF_033978795.1 of Nerophis ophidion. Classification (NCBI taxonomy): domain Eukaryota; kingdom Metazoa; phylum Chordata; class Actinopteri; order Syngnathiformes; family Syngnathidae; genus Nerophis; species Nerophis ophidion. The sequence continues at coordinate 40,981,310 of NC_084617.1, forward strand.
TTTATTTAACATTTAACAGTGTTATAGCTTGTTTTTTTACACTTCTGAGTCTCATTCGCAAGTATTGTATAATAGATTTTGCATGCGTTTGCAGTTCCAAGACATTAGATGGCAGTATTGTATAGGCCTGGGGTCACCAACCTTTTTGAAACCATGAGCTACTTCTTGGGTACTGATTAATGCGAAGGGCTACCAGTTTGATACACACTTTAAAAAATTGCCAGAAATAGCCAATTTGCTCAATTTACCTTAAATATATATATATATATATATATATATATATATACATATATATATATATATATATATATAAAATGGATATTTATGTCTGTTATTCCGTCGTACATTTTTTTTTTCCTTTTACGGAAGGTTTTTTGTAGAGAATAAATGATGAAAAAAAAACACTTCATTGAACGGTTTAAGAGAGGAGAAAACAGGAAAAAAATGAAAATTAAATTTAGAAACATAGTTTATCTTCAAATTCGACTCTTTAAAATTCAAAATTCTACCAAAAAAAAAAGGGAAAAACTAGCTTATTAGAATCTTTTTCAAAAAATTAAAAACATAATTTATGGAACATCATTAGTAATTTTTCCTGATTACGATTAATTTTAGAGTTTTGATGACATGTTTTAAATAGGTTAAAATCCAATCTGCACTTTGTTAGAATATATAACAAGTTGGACCAAGCTACATTTCTAACAAAGACAAATCATTATTTCTTCTAGATGTTCCAGAACAAACATTTTAAAATAAATTCAAAAGACTTTGAAATAAGATTTAAATTTGATTCTAAAGATTTTTTAGATTTGCCAGAATATTTTTTTTGAATTTTAACCATTATCAGTTTGAATAAATATTTTAAAAATATTCTTTGTCGAAAAAACAGAAGCTAAAATTAGGAATTCACCTAAAATTTATTTATTATTCTTTACAATAAAAATAAATACTTGAACATTGATTTAAATTTTCAGGAAAGAAGAGGAAGGAATGTAAAAGGTAAATAAGTATATGTGTTTAAAAATCCTAAAATCATTTTTAAGGTTGTATTTTACTCTAAAATTGTCTTTCTGAAAGTTATTAGAAGCAAAGTAAAAAAATAAATGAATTTATTTAAAAAAGTGAAGACCAAGTCTTTAAAATATTTTCTTGGATTTTCAAATTCTATTTGAGTTTTGTCCCTCTTAGAATTAAAAATGTCGAGCAAAGCAAGACCAGCTTGCTAGTAAATAAATAACATTTAAAAAACAGAGGCAGCTCACTGGTAAGTGCTGCTATTTGAGCTATTTTTTGAACAGGCCAGCGGGCGACTCATCTGGTCCTTACGGGCTACCTGGTGACCGCGGGCACCGCGTAGGTGACCCCTGGTATAGGCTATGTGTTGCTTAGTTAGGAAAAAGTTTTTGCCATTAAGATGAAAGTTTAATCTGGGGACGGCGTGGCGCAGTGGAAGAGCGGCCGTGCGCAACCCGAGGGTCCCTGGGTCAATCCCCACCTAGTACCAACCTCATCACGTCCGTTGTGTCCTGAGCAAGACACTTCACCCTTGCTCCTGATGGGTGCTGGTTAGCGCCTTGCATGGCAGCTCCCTCCATCAGTGTGTGAATGTGTGTGTGAATGGGTAAATGTGGAAGTAGTGTCAAAGCGCTTTGAGTACCTTGAAGGTAGAAAAGCGCTATACAAGTACAACCCATTTATCATTTATTTATTGTCCTATATTTAAAACCAGGTATGACGATTCAAACGGCACGTAATGTTAGTGGACTAAATATTAAATATACTTGTTAAATAAAACCTCTGCTTTGTTTTCAATAAATATTTAGGCCTACTACGCTACTGTAGTTTAATGTTGGTGTTTATGGTGGTACTTGGAGAGCCAAGTGTTTTCTCAGGTGATACATGGTGAAAAAAGATTGCGAATGTCCAATTGGTATGTTTTTGAAGGCAACACATGACGTAGGTGTCTATAATAGCTATATTAGCCTACTATCACAGGCTGACACAAATCTTCATTGACAGAAATGCTGCGTTTTATTTTTTATTGTAAACATTTTTGCAATATTGGAAATCATTAGCAAAATAACGGGACAGCGTGGCGCAAGTGGGGAGAGTGGCCGTGCGCAACTCGAGCGTCCCTGGTTCAATTCCCACCTAGTACCAACCTTGTCACGTCCGTTGTGTCCTGAGCACTTCACCCTTGCTCTTGATGAGTGCTGGTTGGCGCCTTGCATGGCAGCTCCCTTCATCAGTGTGTGAATGTCTGTGTGAATGGGTAAATGTGGAAGTAGTGTCAAAGCGCTTTGAGTACCTTGAAGGTAGAAAAGCGCTATACAAGTACAACCCATTTATCATTTATTTAAAATGGAGGTTTCTCACACGATGAGATAACTTCTGGAAATTACTGGCTCAGAATGGCCATAAGTATGGATGTGTGTTTCCAAATTAAAGGAAACACCAGGTTGTCTTCTTCTAATGGATTCAGTACAATCTTTGCTGTGGTCTGGAACAACTATCAGAAATGCAGCCAATTTTTCATACAGATAATGTGTTATGAGACATGCGAAAATAAATTAAATACACAAAGGACATTAAGTCAATTGAATTTGCTCAAATATAGCTACAAACAATGTACACTGATGCAATATGTACATACGGCTAGCCAAAATAGCATGTGAGCATCGATTATCTTGCTGTCACGCACTGGCCAAATATGCCTGATTAGCACTCCAACAAGTCAATGATATCAACAAAGCTCACCTTTGTGCATCCACACACAGACTCAAAAAGTTTGGTAGACAAAACGAGATGAAGAAAAAGTGGCATAAAACTCGGCTTTCTGTGGCAGCATCGGAGAAAGTTGTACATGTAAACAAACTACGATGAGTTCAAGGATTGCTGAAATTAGTAGGACAAAACGTTGCTCGCCAAATACTCTCATCAGTGAAGCATTTTTAATACAAACAGTGGGCTTTCTAACAAATGGGAAGGTTTGTGTCATGTTTGTTCTCCTACAGAAAATATATTAAAACAAAAAAATATTCACAGATCTCTGAAACAGATCCAGGAAACCACTAGGGCGGCGCTAAATTGTGGCTCTATAGCCGCTGGTTGCTGACCCCCGGCCTAGACAATCATGCGACTAACGACATTTTTTTTTTGTTTCTGGTGGCTTCATCATAAAAGAGTTGTAAATCATGAGAGTCAGTTTTGCATTTGGCTTTGTTGCCTTTGGGCAGGATGGGTGTGATGGATAGGCTAACGGGCTAGAGGACAAATATGTGAAATATGGGGAGAGTCAAAGGTCCCGCTAACTATTACACCATGATTCATACTCATTGTACACGTTGTAGAAAAATACATGAGTAGTTACAGTATGTATTGTGTTACGTGTTGTATTAGTTATGGTATTTGAAGTTTGGCTGGCAACCTAGACCGTCTGTTCGCTCTGTCTCTTATCTGGCTCGGCTCCACTCCTGTTCCCAGGGACCGTGGGGAAGGACAAGTCCTGGCTGTCCTGGCTCTTGACAGAGGAGATAAATCACTCAGCACACCGGAGGATAGCCTTGCAGTCGGCAAGCTGGGAACTTCATTATCCCGCCCCTGCCACACATTACCATGCAGATCGTCACTGATTGGGCCGACGCTGCGGCGAGCGCAGCCTACTTCTGTCACCGGCACCGGAGTCTCGCATCAGTCTCAGTGGAGACCGGAGCAGAGAGGAGGGGTACAAACAAAAAGGTGGAGAGGAGACGCATTTGAAGGGGAGAAAAGTGGGAAGTTTTATGTTATAACGCCGGTAAACAGAGTATAAAAATGACGACAACAGCATAATTACACATTGTAAGTTTTTGCAAGAGCAGGAAAACTGGAATTCTAACTACACACTTGCTCTAAAAAAGGGTTGCCCGTTACGTCGATGGCGAGCTACTGGTCGAAAAAATAGACCTAAAAATTTATAAATGCTAAATGGGTTATACTTGTATAGCCCTTTTCTACTTTCTAGGTACTCAAAACGCTTTGACACTGTTTCTACATTCACCCATTCACACACACATTCACACACTGATGGCGGGAGCTGCCATGCAAGGCCCTAACCAGGACCCATCAGGAGCAAGGGTGAAGTGTTTTGCTTAAGGACACAACGGACATGACAAGGTTGGTAGAAGGTGGGGATCGAACGAGGAACCCTCAGGTTGCTGGCACGGCCACTCTCCCAACCCGCACCACACCATGGTGAATAAATCTTCACTATGACGTCACTTGATTGACATTCGCAGCACCCGAGGGTCTTGTGAGATGACGCTGGCTTCTGCCAGATCTTTAAGAAAAAATGACCAACAGGGAGGCGAGAAACACTCTTTATTTCAAGCTGGCGTCAAAACTCTAGAGACCGATCGCACAGTTCCTATCTTCACAAAAAAACAACGCTGCTTCATCCTGCCTGCACTAACAAAATAAGAGTCTCAGAATGCTGGCGCGCACAAGCTAGCAAGCTACAGAGTTTGCCGCCAATGTATTTCTTGTGAAGTGTACAAAAAGGAGTATGGAAGCTGGACAAATAAGCAACCACTTTCATGTGGTATTGGATTGAAAGGAGGATTTTTTTTTTCTCCTCCATTTGAAAATGTGGACGTTATCATCACTACTGTCTGATTCCAATCAATGCAAGTCATCAGAATCAGGTAATACACCAACTTATATTCTTGTTTTCATGAAAGAAAGGAATCTATATGTGTTAAACATGCTTGTATTATCATTAAACACCTTTAACGTGTTAACAAAAATGTTTCTTTCATAAATAAATAAGATTACACTTAAGTATGGGGAACATCCATTTTCTACCGCTTGTCCCTTTTGGGGTTACGGGGTGTACTGGAGCTTAGCTCAGCTGCATTCGGGTGGTAGGCGGGGTGCCCCCTCGACAAGTCGCCACCTCATCACAGGGCTATGGGGAACATATTCACCATTAATTACTTGCTTATTAACATGCAAATTAGTAACCTATTGGCTCTTAATTAGTTATTATTAAGTACTTATTATTGCCTTATTCTGCCTGACCTTATTATACAACCAGTGCCTAACCTTAACCCCAACCTCAACCCTAACCTTAACCAAATAACTCTAAATTAAGTCTTTGTTACTTAGAATATGTTCCCCATACTAAAGTCTTACCATAAATAAATAATAATGTTATATATATATATATATATATATATATATATATATATATATATATATATATGAATGAGGTAGAGCCCCTCCACTGCACTGGGTCAACTGAAAAGTAGCTTGCCTGCAGAAAAAGTGTGGGCACCCCTGCTCTAACACCTTGTCTGTTTTGAAATGCAATCCCCCTCTTCGCCACAAACCACCCGTCTTGCAAACTTCGGAGAGCACGGAGATTTATTTATGGAATTTGAACATACACGGTATTTGTCAAACCACAAATGTATTGTGTTACATTCGGTTCCTTTGCCATTTTACACCATGTAATTTAAATAGTACCAGCGTATTTGGATGTATTTCTTTTTTTTTTGTATGTGATTTAGCTTAAAACTAATGTTGTCTTTTAAAACAGGATATGGATGTGGCCTCTTAAAGTTACTTAAGTTGTGCAAATACACAGAGAGCAAGATGTAGAACGTGTGTGCAGCAGGTAGTACGGTGTAGGTTCCAACCTCCCTGCTAATATCAATAAATTACAATTAGTTTTGAATATTTGTGGATATGCTGTGGTAGTACAGCTAGGTTAATATAAAATATGTATTTAATTCTAGTGAAAAAACAATGTTTGAGTGTGTGTGTGTGGTCCTGAGGCGTGTATTTATAGTCAGCAAGTGCGAGACTAGTACCACCCCCATCTCACCGTCCTGGATTGGTCGCCAGCCAATCACACAGGGCCGCCCCTCCTTATATGCAGATTGTGTGCTGTGTAGGGCGGGGCCCCCTTTGCCATGACTAAAGCCTGTGTAAAAAGTTGATTAAAAAATGATGAATCATATGAAATATGACCACAAATGTACAAACCAGGATAAAAAAAAAGAAAGAGCTTATAGACTACGTCGGGGACTAGCACAAAGCTCTCCGAGTAAAACGGTACCATAATGGAGATACACGCTGACCTCACCATATTCCAAAGGGCTCGTCCGATGGACACTCATTCAGCATGGCCATGGCCACTAGGCTTCCCCAGGCAGATCCAAAAGTTCACAAACAACCACAAAAAATCCCAGCGAAAGTCACGGAAGTCCCGAAAGACCCAAACCGAAAAGCACAAAAAAACAAGAGGGAAATATGAGGAACACAAAAGGGGGATGCACAAGCGCGCAGAGCTCCTGCAACCAGCAGCAAAATAATACATGAATAAAAATTGACTTGCAAAATATGGGTGGGACCATGTGAAAGAATTTGCAGCGAAGATTTTAATGACACTGACTTCCAAGAAGAAAGGTTTCGGTTGGGATTTAAAATGTAAAAAGTGATCCTGAAAATCTAGAACACCCTTGAGGGGAGAAAGACTAAGTCACAACCTGCGGAAAAACGGAAAAAGAAGAGCACACCAGAGTTTGAAAACGAGAGAAAAAGGTAAGCTGCCAGTCTTCCACTTTTTGTCCTCTTCTACTGAAGTTTTCCTTGAGTTGCTTAATGTTAACCTTATCAGTTTTAAAGTAATCATGGACCAAGGAGACAAAAACATGCAATGAAGTCTTCAAAATAATAGTTTGATGTGCCTTCATCCACACTGTCTATGCGGGGAATGGGCTTCAGTTCTGTAGATGAGGTCACAATAAGAGGGGGGGTCAAATGGAGTCAAAGATGGAAAGAGGGCGTTTCAAGTACAGTTATTCATCTACTGATTACTCCAAAACTAATTGTTATTTTGGGATTTGACTGCCAGATTGACTTTTAGGAGCAAAGAATACATGAACAGAACGTGTTAGTTGATTTTGAGTCACCTGGGTGCTAGAATTGCGCGGATAGGCAATTATATCATCCGCAACCGCATCACTCTAGTCGTCATCCACCCGCCATTCACCCGAACCAACATTTTATCAAAACCGCAACCACCCGCCACCCGCCCGTTGTTATATATCAGGGGTCAGCAACCTTTACCACTCAAAGAGCTATTTTTACCCGTTTCACAGAGTTAAGAAGATAATGGCAGCCGCAAACATTCTTGCGAATATTTACTGGCGATCATCCAGATAACGAGAATAAGGGCGTACTATGAAGCCATTGCCGCCGTCTACAACATGTACAAACTGCTTGCCGGTCCAGCAACATGATGTATGCAGGTTCCGCAGATACACATACAAGACTGAAAGGCATACTGAGTGATACAGAGTACACTGATGGTTGTGATGTAAACAACTTTAACGCTCTTACTAATATGCGCCACACTGTGAAGCCACACCAAACAAGAATGACAAACACATTTCGGGAAAACATCCTCACAGTAACACAACATAAATGCAACACAACAAATACCCAGAATCCTTTGCATCCATGACTATTCCTGACTATATTTTACACCCCTCTGCCCCCAACCCCGCCCACCTTACCGACGCACGGGGTGGTGGGGGTTTGGTGCTAGCGGGGTGTATAATATAGTCAGGAATAGTCATGGATGCAAAGGATTCTGGGTATTTGTTGTGTTGCGTTTAAGTTGTGTTACTGTGAGGATGTTCTCCCGAAATGTGTTTGTCATTCTTGTTTGGTGTGGCTTCACAGTGTGGCACATATTAGTAAGAGTGTTAAAGTTGTTTATATCACAACCATCACTGTACTCTATATCACCCAGTATGCCTTTCAGTCTTGTACGTGTATCTGCGGAACCTGCATACATCATGTTGCTGGACCGGCAAGCAGTTTGTACATGTTGTAGAAGGCGGCAATGGCTTCATAGTACGCCCTTATTTTTGTTATCTGGATGATTGCCAGTAAATATTCGCGAGAATGTTTGCGGCGCCCATTGTCTTCTTACCTGTGAAACGGGTCAAAATAGCTCTTTGAGTGGTAAAGGTTGCTGATCCCTGAACTATGTATATTAAATATTTCCTAATGGTTTGACCGCCACCCGCCCGAATCTATTTAAAATACATTTTTTCATCATGTCACCCGCCCGACCCGCAGTTTATCCGCGAACTCCGCGGATGAGACCGCAAACCGCGCATCTCTACTGGGCGCTATCCCAGCAGGCACAAGATATTAAAACAACTTATTGAATTAGGTCCTGGCATTGAGCAACTCAAACATAATGTTGAACAACATGCTTTTTGATGACATTTAATCAATGTTGGGCTCTGACGTTGATTTGACAATTGAATTTTGGTAATTTCCCAACCAATATTCTACAACACAAATCCAACATTGAAACAACTTGCTTTTTGAGGACGTTTATTCAATGTCAGGTTGTGAAGTTGATTTGACCATTGAAATTTGGTCATTTCCCAACCAACAACATGGATTCAACGTTAGACATCAACGTTGTCTCGTTTAAAAATATATTTATTTTGCAACATTATTTGAAAGTCAGTTTTAAAGAACATGTATGTGTAATCAACATTGTATCAATGTGTCTGCTGGGATGGGTCCTTTATTACCGTTTATTGTTACATCCCTAACTTATAACAATTAATCAATATGTGCGTTGCTGCACCAGGTTTATACTGTGGCTGTATCTCACTTCCTTAATTACATTGTTCTTTTCAATTCGCCTGTCGGTGTGTTAAAGCTGACAAATAACACGAAGAAACTAAAATCAACCCAGAAAAATTATATATACAGCGATTTTTATGGACAGTAGGGGACTCTAAACAACTGGCACAAGACATTAAAGCAACGTTGAGAAATTGTTGTCAACTCAAACATAACGTTGAAACATCATGCTTTTTGACGACGTTTAATCAATGTTGGGTTCTGACATTGATTTGACCATTGAATTTTGGTCTTTTTCCAACCAATATTCTACCACACAAAAACAACGTTGAAACAACATGCTTTTTGACAACGTTTATTAAATGTCAGGTTGTGACGGTGATTTGACCATTGAAGTGTGGTCATTTCCTAACCAATATTTTACAACACAAATAAAACGTTGAAACAACCTTATTTTTGACAACGGTTATTCAATATCAGGTTGTGACGTTGCTTTGACCTTTGAAATGTGGTTGTTTCCCAACCAATATTCTACAACACAAATACAAAGTTGAAACATTATTTTTGACTTTGAAACAACATGCTTTTTGACAATGTTTATTCAATGTCAGGTTGTGACATTGATATAACCATTGAAAGTTTGGTCATTTCTCAACCAATATTTTACAACACAAATACAACGTTGAAACAACAAAATTTTCGACACCGGTTATTCAATAGGTACGTGGGTCTTTGTCATTGCACTAGTACAACGGAACTTTGTTTTTGCCACAAGACGCCCCGTAAAAGATTGGAAAAAGGTAAACACTGGGGAAGGATGAGTAAAAAAAATACAATCTAGACTGGGCTCCTAAAGGGGCCCTGTCTGGAGTGGGAAAAAACCTCTGTAGCAAAGCACATGTACGTATTACAACGTACATCTCGAGATATCTAGCAACAGAGAGGAGCGAGTTGGGGGCCATGGTAGCAGGCTGCAGCTCTTCAGACGCAGCCCATTTGTCCATCAGCCCTATGAGATTTGTGTCAAGGGCCTTGGACTGGGGGAATCAGGGGAGTATGTGTGTGGCATATATTTTTTGTGGATGCATGTGTGTGTGTGTAACCCTTCAGTGTCTCTGTTCCACGGCCTTGATGTTGTGCAGCCTATAGTCAGTCCAAAGTCAACAACAACAGGTGTGTGTCCATGAGAAACAAGAAGGGAGTTTGTTGTGTCTTCGCCGCACTGTCCTTCGGGAGAGTCTCGAAGCCAGGGAAACAACATAAGTTAGAATGATGTGTATGCCAGTGAAAATAAAAATTCATTTTCACTCTAAATTGTCTATGACTGATCCTTAAAATTCATCCTGCAGGACAGACACTCCGATGTGATCCTATTGTCATTAGTTTCGAAAAGGTGTATATCTTTACGTCCTCGACTGAAAGGGTCGCCAGGCACACGGCAATCCTTCTCCCAAGAGTCTGTCGTGTGTCCAGCAACAACTGCTCCGTCCCGACGAGCAGGTTCCCCCAAACCCAAGATCTTGTCAATTTCGTTGAGGCCAGTTAAATAATATCAATATCAAGTTGTGACATTGATTTGACCATTGAATTTTGGTCATTTCTCAACCAATTTTCTACAACACAAATACAACGTTGAAACATTATTTTTAATTTTTTTACTTTTTGACAACCTTTATTGAATGTCAGGTTGTGACGTTGATTTAACCATTGAAAATTTGGTCATTTCCCAACCAACAACGTGGATCCAACGTTGGACATCAATGTTGTCTAAATTTACAAATACAACTATTTTGCAATGTTATTTCAAAGTCAGTTTTAAAGGACATGTATGTGTACCCTATTTTTCGGACTACAAGTCGCTCCGGAGTATACGTCACACCGGCCGAAAATGCACAATAAAGAAGAAAACAAACATATATACGTCGCACTGGAGTATAAGTCGCATGTTTTGGGAAAATTCATTTGATAAAACCCAACACCAAGAATAGACATTTGAAAAGCATTTTAAAATAAATAAAGAATAGTGAACAACAGGCTGAATAAGTGTACGCCATATAACGCATAAATAACCAACTGAGAAGGTGCCTGGTATGTTAAAGAGGAACATTATCACAATTTCAAAAGGGTTAAAAACAATAAAAATCCGTCCCCAGTGGCTTGTTTTATTTTTCGAAGTTTTTTTCAAAATTTTACACCTCCCGGAATATCCCTAAAAAAAGATTTAAAGTTTTAGATTTTCGCTATTTGCGATGCGATTGTCCATTTCCCTGTGACGTCATACAGTGCTGCCAATACAAAAAACATGGCGGTTACCACAGCGAGATATAGCGACATTAGCTCGGATTCAGACTCTGGTTTTAGCGGCTTAAGCGATTCAACAGATTACGCATGTATTGAAACAGATGGTCGGAGTATGGAGGCAGATAGCAAAAACGAAATTGAAGAAGAAACTGAAGCTATTGAGCGAATAGCTATTGACGCTATTCAGCCATAGCATTGGTGTACCTAATGAAGTGGCCCATAGCATGGCTGTCTTTTTAGCATCGCCGGTAAAATATGCGGACCAAACGATCAGAACTTTCGCATCTTGTGACACTGGAGCAACTTAAATCCATCGATTGGTAAGTGTTTGTTTCGCATTAAATGTGGGTATCTAGTTTCAAATGTACATACAGCTAGCGTAAATAGCATGTTAGCATCGATTAGCGTAGCATGTTAGCATTGATTAGCTGGCAGTCATGCTGCGACCAAATATGTCTGATTAGCACATAAGTCAACATGAACAAAACTCCCCTTTGTGATTTCGTTGACTCAATCGTTCCAAATGCATCTGCAGGTTATCCATACATCTCTATGCCATGTCTGTCTTAGCATCGCCGGTAAAATGTGCAGACACTCTGGCACATTCAATGGGGGTCTGGTTGCAGATTTTTTGCCAGTGGTGCAACTTGAATCCCTCCCTGTTAGTGTTGTTACACCCTCCAACAACACACCGACGAGGCATGATGTCTCCAAGGTTCCAAAAAATAGTCAAAAAAACGGAAAATAACCGAGCTGAGACTCGGTGTTTGTAATGTGTACAAGACCGATAAACAGAAAGGCGTTTAATTCGCCAAAATTCGCCCATTCAGAGTTCGGAAATCGGTTAAAAAAATACATGGTCTTTTTTCTGCAAAATCAAGGTATATATTGACGCCTGCATAGGTTTGGTGATAATGTTCCCCTTTAACGCAACACATCATGGCAAGAGTCATTCAAATAACTATAACATATAGCACATGCTATACGTTTACCAAACAATCTGTCACTCCCGATCGCTAAATCCGATGAAATCTTCTTCCTCGGTGTTGCCTCTGGTATGCGCCCCGCTAGCGTACTTTTTTTCTGCTGCTCGATTGCTGTTCTCTGCAGTATATTTCACTACATCCAGCTTGTAATCTGCAGTATATGATTTCCTTTTCAGTGCCATTTTAGTTCAGTCCTTCTCAGTGTTTATAAGTTACCGCATATGTTGATGTTATCCATTTTAATAGCTCCGGCAGTAGCGTATAGCATATAGCAGTTAGCATTGCATGACCCACAATGCACTTCTAACATGACCCGCCCCCGCCGAATTCTTATTGGTTGGCATGTGAGTGACGATTGCGGACATTTTCTTCGTGGCTCATGCGAATGACATTAATAATATTATTTGATATTTTACGGTAATGTGTTAATAATTTCACACATAAGTCGCTCCGGAGTATACATCGCACCAAACTATGAAAAAAATTTTGACCTATAGTCCGAAAAATACGGTAATCAACGTTGTATCAATGTGTTGTTACATTCCTATCTTATAACAATTAATCAATATGTGCGTTGATACACCAGGTTAATACTGTGGCTGTATCTCACATTGTTCCCCTCAATTTGCCTGTCGGTGTGTTAAAGCCGACAAATAATACGAAAAGACTGAAATCAACCCCCAATATAAAAAATGCTGGGTTTTATTTATCTATTTTAATCAGTTCAAAAAACAATACACAACAATATTATAATAAGGCAATTCCAATTCCAAAACCAAACCTGACCCAGCAACATTCAGAATAACAATAAACATAGCGACTGATGCAGCAATTCATAAAGACAATAGGGGACTCTAAAGAGCTGAAAATAATCCCCAGGGGGCAGAGTTATTAAATGTGTTACAACACACTAAGACACCTCAGCGAGAGACGGACCACCGCACGGCATCTGTCAAAGACAACGCAGCGTGTCATCATTTGGGCAGGTGTTTCAGGCGTGCCTAACAAGAGCCAAAGTGATATCCACAATTATCAAACATTGCATTTCACACTTCCAGACCATGGGGTGAGTGCAAATGAAACCGACTCCTCCACCTTTCAGCTTCCAGTACTCACAGCTGTCAGCAGATGTCAGTTAGCGGCTTGCCTTCACAGCCTTCTCCCGACCAACGTCGAAGCCAAACACTTTTCGGTAAGCAGATATCAGCGAATTGCTGCGTTCCAACTTCCCGATTTCCACCCTTTCCAACTTAACTTGTGCATGCACTCTACTTTCTCACAGCCCCTTCGGTGCTGGTGTGTCAGAGGATCCCCAGGGTGTGTGTGGGCTAATTAGGGTGAAGCAAATCTGAGGGAAATACAGGTGTTAGCCAGACCGCACTCTCTGTACAGAGTAATGACAGTGCTGAAGCCCCCTTATCCTCACCAACACTCCCTGTAGGGTAATTTGTCGCCACGCCGTATAACCATGCATCTCTCTGCTCCACTTCTGTTTGCTTTTCATTAATTCCTTTCACGCTGTTATTTGTTAGCATTATTTATGGCCCACACAAATATTAATGCCATTAGCCTGATGCACAACAAGAACCCACCAGGGCAAGAACTGGTGAGTGTTTATGAGGTCAAGGTGGTCTATTCATGTTTTGAGTTTCCACCGCATACATGGTTAAGTGGAACCTACATATTTACATTGTATTATTATTTCTATATATTTTATGTACTATGTTTTATTATTTGAGTGTTTTATGTCACATATTTTTCAAGATATCATTTCTATTGTAGTATTTATTATCATTTATATCATTTGTATTTGTTAGACCTTGGCGAGAATGAGGACTCAGGTGCAGAATGGGGATGATTGACACAGGCTTTATTTAACAGTTTTCTTTGAAATCTCTTTGAACAGAGTGATTAATACAAAGCGGCTATACATTTTATCTATGTAACAAAAGACATATAGGCAGAACGCAATAAACAGAAAATCACTCTATAGGGAGGAAAAAGGCAATAGCAAAATTATACACAAATCTAATAAAAAGAACAACAATCTATGATTAGCTAAAAAAGGTTAATCACTCACGCAGAGGAGACAAGAAACTTTAAACAGAAAGTACTCTATAAAAAGCTGAGATAACTACAAAGTAAAGTGATCCAAGAGGAGGAAAAAAAGAAAGGCAAAGCACTTTGAAATTTAACACACAAAAATCTTGATCAAAAACTTTAGCAAACAAAATGACTCTTTCTCAGAGGAAAGAAAGAAATCAATAAATAAGGCAAGGCAATACTTAACAAAACTTGGTGGACATCGTCTCGCTACATACCTCCAGCCTTGTGGACAAGGCTGGAGGTATGTAGCGAGACGATGTACTCTGGCACAAGACAAGAGGAGGACGAGACATTTATACACAAGAGGGATCGTGACACTGTTGGGCACAATCAGGAAATCAGGAGAAACATCAGACCAGTGAAAAGGGAGGAAGAGCAAGTGACCTGAAACAAGAGGGAGAGTTAACCTTTTAAAATAAAACAGGAAATGATAAGACAACATGAAACCAGACTGTGGAGATCCTCTTCCCGGTCCTCCGTTCCCTTCCCGGAAACACCACACCTGGCTCAGTGGTTTACCCACTTTTATTCTTTACAATGTTTCTTTTGATCAAAGTCTCTGGCAGCTTTTCAGCTGGGACTGACATGCGCTCCAATTGCTCCTCCATCTGGCTCTCGCTCTCCAAATGCCAGCCCCACTCATGGCCTCCAATGCTGCTGATAAAGAAAACAGATGATTAAATAACTCGTCCCAGCTGAGGTATCTGCTCACCTGATTGCTGCTTCACGACTGGCTCCTGCACATGCCCCGCCCGCAGGGCACGCGTAGGACACGCCCCTCTCCACATGCCTCCACCACCCGATTCAGGCCAGGGCAATCGTCCGGCCGCGGCCACTTCCCTTTCCCTGGGCAAGAGAGGAAGTCGGCCACGGTCATCTGAGTCCCCGGCCTGTGGACCACCCGGAAGTTGTAAGGCTGTAGCGCAAGGTACCACCGGGTGATCCTCGCGTTGGTATCCCTCATGCGGTGGAGCCACTGGAGCGGTTTGTGGTCCGAAAAGAGGCTGAAGGCGCGCCCCAACAGGTAGTAACGGAGGGCCCTGACCTCCCACCAGATGGCAAGGCACTCCCTCTCCACCATGCTGTACCTCGCCTCCCGGTCCGACAGCTTACGGCTGAGATACAATACGGGGTGGTCGACCCCCCCACCTGCTGAGACAGTACCGCCCCCAGCCCCCGACTCGAAGTGTCCGCCTGCAGACAGAAAGGGATGTCAAAATTAGGGATGTGCAGCACCAGCTCCTCACAAAGTGCTTTTTGTACCTTCTGAAATCCCTGCTGGCACTGCTCAGTCCACTGGACCAGTTCGGGAGCACCCTTTCGGGTTAGATCAGTTAGTGGGCCAGTCCAATCCGCGAACCGCGGAATGAACCTCTGGTAGTGCCCTGCCAGTCCCAAGACCTGCCTCACCTCTTTTTTTGTCTTGGGAGGTGGACAGGCCGCGATCGCCGCTGTTTTGTCCACCTGTGGCCGCACCTGCCACCCCCCCCAAGTGGTACCCCTGATACTGTACCTCCCTCCGTCCAACCGCGCACTTCGCCGGGTTGGCATTGAGCCCCGCCCGCCTCAGGGACTCGAGCACCGCCCCCACCTGCTGCATGTGTTGTTCCCAGCTGCCACACTGGCTGATGACATCATCCTGGTATGCAGCCGCGTATGCAGCGTGGGGCCGCAGCACCCGGTCCATGAGTCGCTGGAACGTGGCGGGCGCACCGAACAAGCCGAACGGAAGTGTCACTAACTGGTACAAACCGTCCGGAGTGGTGAAGGCCGTTTTTTTCCCTGGACTTTGGTGATAAGGGAATCTGCCAGTAGCCCTTGGTTAAATCCAGTGAAAAAATTAGCAGTGCCCAGCCGATCAAGGAGCTCGTCAACCCGGGGCATTGGGTATGCGTCAAAACATGACTGATCGTTCACCCTGCGGTAATCTACACAGAAACGCACGGTCCCATTCTTCTTCCCCACCATTACAATGGGGCTACACCATGCGCTTTGAGATTCTTCTATCACTCCCATTTCAAGCATTTTTTTTAATTCCTCTCGCACAACTTTACGCTTGTGTTCGGGTAGCCTATATGGCCGAGATCGCACCGTAACCCCCGGGCTAGTCTCAATGTGATGTCGGATGAGATTCGTGCGGCCGGGCCGCGAGGAGAATACGTCAGAAAAGCGCCGCTGTAACTCAGCTACCTCCGCCCGCTGTGCCAATGTGAGCTGGTTGTCACAGGAAAGCGGAGGGGTTGGTCCAGAGTGCGGGACTTCTGGCCCCAACTCCTCTTCCTCCTTTACCACCGTCGCCATGGAAACAGGCTCTGCCTGTCCTGTTTCCATGCCTTCAGCAGATTAATATGATATAGCTTTGTGTCCCCCCGACGGTCCGAGCGTCAAACCTCGTAGTCCACATCACTCACTTGCCGTGTGACCTCAAAGGGTTCTTGCCACTTAGCCAGTAATTTAGAGCTTGAAGTTGGAAGCAATACAAGCA
Source organism: Nerophis ophidion (assembly GCF_033978795.1). Taxonomy (NCBI): domain Eukaryota; kingdom Metazoa; phylum Chordata; class Actinopteri; order Syngnathiformes; family Syngnathidae; genus Nerophis; species Nerophis ophidion. The sequence goes on from NC_084617.1 coordinate 40,997,846, forward strand.
CTTTTTTTCCCGGTGTGAATTCACGCAGTTGGGTTCCCCGGTTGTACGTGCGGCGCTGACGCTCTTGCGCACGGAGCAAATTCTCTCGTGATAAGTGCCCCACCTGGTGGAGTTTTGCTCGCATGTCAAGGACATACTGTATTTCATTTTTGCTGGAGCTTGGACTCTCCTCCCAGCTTTCTTTAATAACGTCCAAGACTCCGCCAGGCCTCCGGGCGTACAATAACTCAAACGGTGCAAAACCAAGCGAGGCCTGGGGTACCTCCCGCATCGCAAACATTAGGGGATCCAACCATTTATCCCAATTTTGTTTGTCCTCGTGCATAAACTTACGGATCATTGTTTTCAGCGTTTTATTCAACCGCTCCACCAGCCCATTTGTTTGCGGATGATACACGCTGGTGCGGATCATTTTTATCCCCAATAACCCGTACAGTTCTTTTATTGTGCGCGACATAAAGAACGTGCCCTGGTCAGTCAGAATCTCTTTCGGGATTCCAACTCGGGAGATGACCTTAAACAGCGCTTGCGCAACACTTTTGGCGGAAATAGAGCACAGCGGCACTGCCTCGGGATAACGGGTTGCGTAATCCACTAGGACTAAAACAAAGCGATATCCCTGTGTGCCCGGGTGAAATGGTCCGATGAGGTTCATGCCCATTCTCTCGAAGGGAGCCTCTATAAGGGGTAATGGGCGTAACGGTGCCCTTGGGGTGTTCGCTGGATTCACCAGCTGGCAGTCCGGGCAAGCGGCGCTGGTGCGCCGCACATCCGCCTGGAGGCCTGGCCAATAGAATCGGACCATGACCCGATTAAGTGTCTTGTCATACCCCATATGTCCAGCCATCGGATTCATATGCGCCGCCTGGAAAACCATTTCCCGGTGGCAATGTGGCACCAACAACTGGGTGCATTCCTCCCCGGTTTGCATGTCACGGGCCACTCGGTAAAGTCTATCCCTAATCACTGAAAATTGAGGGAATACCCGCGCTTTCCCCGGGTGCACCAGCTGACCGTCAATAAAGTCGACCTGGTCCCAGGCCTCGCGCAAGGTTTTATCGCGGGACCGTTCGAGGGGAAAGACCTCCGTAGCTAACCATCGAGGAGCAAGGGGGGCCTCCGGCGAAGCCCCCGCCGGTTCCCGCTCGGCACTCCCGGATGAATCCGCGTCGCCACTAAGAACAGCGCGAATACTCCCCTCTCCTACTGTCCGTGAACGCACCCCCACACATTGTGCCAATAAATTATTGAACCCCGGCCAATTTGTGCCCAAAATTACGGGGTGCGAGAGGTGCGTACTTACAGCTACATTGACTTCATGCTTTTGTTTGCCATATGCAATTTCCACTGGTACAATCGGGTATTCGTGCACATCCCCATGAATACACTTGATCCTCACTCGTGTTTCCTACCTCAAAACCCCGGGCCGAACCAGATTCTGGTGGATCAGGGACTGTTTACAGCCAGAATCCACCATCGCACGGTATGTACCCCCTTGTAACCTTACCAGAACACGGTACGTCTCTCCCCGATCGGGTGCAGGTGCTGGAGGCCCGACAACCCGCATCACCTGCCTCACCTCCATCCCTTGATGTCCGCACCC